>NW_007258896.1:533229-560536 GCF_000164805.1 Carlito syrichta | reverse complement strand
TCAAAAAAAAAAAAAAAAAGAAAAAAAAAGAAAAAGGATTCATTCATTCATTCATTCATGTATTCTAAGGAAAAAAAATAGTAGATGAAGAAGGAAATCCACAGAAAGTCAGTAAAAAACCAAGAAAATCTGAAAAAAGAAAGTATAAAGTAGCTTATGCACAATGTGGAGTTGAAAGATTTCATTGCTAAAGAGGCCATGTTTGAAAGGAAGACAGAACCATTGCCAAGACCCACGGCTTCCTGTGCTCCCAAGATGTCAAATGCAGCTCTGGGTATGTGGTCATTCAAATTGGGTTGTAAGGATAAAGGGCTTTAGTGCAATTCTTTCTTTTTTTTTTCTTCCTCCCCGGTTGATTCCAATTTTACTTTAATGTTAAGCATCACATTAAATATCACATATATATATATTAATAACAGATTAACAGTTCTTTCTTTTTTTAAAAATCATGATTTTATTTTATTTTTATTCCAATATCTTTAAGAGGTAAAATGATTTTTGGTTATATGGCTACATTGTATAGTGGTGAAGAAGTCTGTGCACCCACCACCCCATCAGTGCACATTGCACCTGATAGGTGATTTTTCATCCCTATGTTCCCTCCACATCTCCCCTTCTGAATCTTCAATGTCCATTGTGCCATTCTATATGCTTTTGCAGTTCCTTAGTTTAGCTCCACTTAGAAGTGAGGACATGCAGTGTTTGGCTTTCCATTTACGTATTACTTCACTTAGGATGGTGGTCTCCAGTCTCATCCAAGTTCCTGCAAAAGACATTAATTCATTCCTTTTCATGGCTGAATAATATTCCATGGAATATGTGCAGTATACCGTATTTTTATTATTCATTAATCAGTGGATGAACATTTAGATTGATTCTACATCTTTGCAATTGTAATTGTGAATTATGCTGTGATGAATACATGAATGCTGATGTCTTTTTTGCATTGTATAATGACTTCTGTTTTTGAATAAATACTAAGGGATTACTGGATCAAATGGTAGGTCTACTTTTAGTTTTTTGAAATATCTCCATACCGATTTCCATAGAGCGTGTACTAGTTTACACTACCTCCAAATTGTCTAAGTGTTTTCTTTTCACTTCATTTGCACCAACATCTATTTTTGTTTTTCCATAATGGTCATTTTGACTGGTGTAAGGTGGTATCTCATTGTGGCACCCGATAATTTTCATTTCCCTTGTAATTAGTGATGTTGAGCATTATTTCATGTTTGTTGGCCATTTGTATATCTACTTTTGAGAGATGTCTGTTCATGTCATTTGCTCACTTTTTAATGGGGCTTCTTACTTTTTTCTTGCTGATTTGTATCAATTGTGTTTATTTTTTCAAAGAACTAACTTTTTGTTTCATTGATCTTTTGTATGTTTTTAGTTTCAATTTTAATTCTTTGTCAGATATATAGTTTGTGAATATCTTTTTTCATCCTGTAAGCTACCTATGTTCTTTGTTGATTATTTCTTTTTCTCTGCAGAAGACTTTTAGGTTAAGTTCCATTTATTTATTTCCGTTTTTATTGCATTTGCTTTTGGGATCTTAGCCATAAATTCTTTGCCTAGGCCAAGGTCCAAAAAAGTTTTCCCTAGGTTTTCTTCTATGATTTTTATGGTTTCAGGTCTGATGTTTAAGTCTTTAATTCATCTTGAATTAATTTTTGTATGTGGGGAGAGACAGTAATCAAGTTTCATTTTTCCACATGTAGCTATTCAATTTTCCCAGCACCATTTATTAAATAGGATGTCCTCTCCCCAGTGTGTTTTTCTCTACTTTGTCAAAGATCAGTTGGTTGTAAGTATTTGGGTTTATTTCTGGATTCTCTATTCTGTACCCTTGGTCCATATGTCAGCTCTTGTACCAGTTTTGGTTACTACAGTCTTACAGTATAATTTGAAGTCAGGCAATGGGATGCCTCCAACTTTGTCCTTTTTACTTAGGACTATTTTATCTATTCTGGCTCTTTTTCGGTTCCATACAAATTTTAGAATTTTTTTCCAATTCTGTGAAAAATGACATAGTTTGATAGGGATAGCATTAAATCTGTAAATTACTTTGACTAATATGGCATTTTAATGATGTTGATTCTTCCAGTTCATGAGCATGGGATGTTTCTACATTTGTTTGTGTCCTCTGTAATATCTTTCATCTTTGTTTGGTAGTTCTCCTTGAAGAGATCTTTCACCTTCTTGGTTAAGTATATTCCTATTCCTAGATGTTTTAGCTTTTTGGCAGCAATTGTAAATGGTATTTGAGTTCTTGATTGAGTTCTCAGCTTGGCCACTATTGGTGTATGGCAGTGGTAGAAATTTGTGTGTGTCAATTTTGTATCCTGAGCCTTTATTGAATTCATTGAACAAGTCCAGTATTCTTTTGGAGGAGTCTTTAGGATTCTGTAGGTGTAAGATCATATCATCAGCATGCAGAGATAGTTTGATTTCTTCTTTTCTAATTTGGATACCCTTTATTTAATGAAGCAATGCTGTGTTATATCAAATGCTTTTCTGCATCTATTGGAATGATCATATAATTTTTGTTTTAAGTTCTGTTCATGTGGTGGATCATGTTTATTGACTAGTGTAAGTTGAACCATCCTTGCCTCCTGGGATAAAACCCACTTGATCATGGTGAATTACTATTATTTTTTATGTTAATTGAATTTGATTTGCTAGTATTTTGTTGAAGATTTTTGCATGTTCGTTCATCAGGGATATTGGTCTATAGTTTTTTGTTGTTGTTATGTCTTTTCCTGGCTTTGGTATTAGGGTGATACTGGCTTCATAGAACAAGTTATAGAGAGTTCTCTCCTTTTTAATCTTATGAAATAGTTTCAGTAAAATTGGTACCAGTTCTTTGAAAGTCTGATAGAATTCAACTGTAACTCCATCAGGTCCTGGACTTTGTTGTTGTTGTTGGGAGAATTTAATTACTGATTAAATTTCACTACTCATTATTGATCCGTTTAGGGTTTCCATTTCTTTCTGTTTCAGAGCTGGGAAGTTGTATGTTTCTAATAATTTATCCATTCCCTTTAGATTGCTTAGTTTGTTTGCATAGAGGTGATCATGATAATTTTGAACAATGTTTTGTATTTCTGTGGTATCATTTGTACTGTTTCCATTTTCATTTCTGATTGAGTTAATTTGCATCTTTTCTCTTCATTTCTTAATTACTCTAGGTAGTGATTTACCAATTTTGTTTATCTTTACAGAGAATCAACTCTTCTTCATTGATCTGCTGTTTTTGTTGTTGTTTCAGTTTTGTTAATTCTCTGATCTTCACTACTTCTTTATTTCTTTTAGCTTTTGGTTTGATTTATTTGTGTTTTTCTAGCTCCTTGAAGTGTGATGTTATGTTGTCAATATGTCATCTTTCAGTCTTTTTAATGTAGGCCTTTAGTGCTACAAATTTTCCTCTGAGCACGGGTTTGGCTTGTTCCCAGAGGTTTTGATAACTTGTGTCATTGTTGTCTTTTTTTAAAAGGAGTTTTCAAATTGGCATCTTGATTCCACTGTTAACCAAAAGTTCATTCAGGAGTAGATTTTTGTGTGTGTGGCATATTTGTGTATTTATGTCAAGTGACCACCTTCTCCGTTGACAATGCTGTGGCTATATTTTACATGTGCATGATAGTGCATATGTAAAACCCTTTGCTTTTTAAAATTATTTATTTATTTATTACAGAGTTGTGGGGTATAAGTGAGGATTTACTACATAAGTAAGCTACATGCCTGTGAAGTTGGGTTTCCAGGTGGCCCTCACACTGTGTTGCATGTACTCCTCACCTTCCTCCTTCCCTCCCTCTCATAGCAGTGCCCAGCTACCGCTAATCCCAACATTGTGCTAATGTGACTAGTGTTCAGGGTCCACTTGAGTGAGTGTGTGTGATAGTCAATTCTTTGTTTCTGTGATAGTTTACTTAGTATGATGGTCTCCAACTGCATCCAAGTTGCTGCAAAGTTCATGACTTTGTTCTTCTTTATGACTACATAATACTCCATGATGTATATGTACCATATTTTCCTCATCTAGTCCACTTTTGATGGGCAACAGGGTTGGTCTCATGCTTTTGCTATTGTGAATAGTGTGGCACTTTCTCCAGATTGTTTAATTTCCATGTATTTATTTGGGTTTGAAAGTTCTTAGAGTTGATTTCTAGCTTTATTCCACTGTGGTCTGAGAAGGTGTTTGTTATAATTTCAATTTTTTTGAATTTATTGAGACTTGATTTTTGGCCTACTATATGGTCTATCTTGAAAAATTATTTGTGCTGATGAAAAAATGCATATATTCTGTAGTTCTGGAGTAGAATGTTATGTAGCTATCTATTAGACCTATTTGCTCTATGATTCAGTTTAACACCAGTGGTTCCTTGTTGACTTTTTGCCTTGATGATCTCTTTATTGCTTTCAGTGGAGTGTTGAAGTCTCCCATTACTATTGTATTGCTATCTATCTCTTTTCTTAGGTCTAGTAGAATTTGTTTTATAAAGCTTGGAACTCTGATATTGGGTACATATATATTTTAAATTGTTATATGTCCTTGTTGTAATGATCCTTTTTATCATTGTATAATAAACTTGTCTTTTTTTCATAGTTATTAACATTGGTTTTCTCTGATATGAGATTGGCTACTCCTGCTCATTTTTGTTGTCCATTTGCATGGAACATTTTTCCCACCACTTTTCCTTGAGTCTATGGATATCATTGTATGTTAAACAGGTCTATTGAGGGCAGCAGATATTTGGATTGTGTGTGTGTGTGTGTTTAATCCACCCTACTAATCTTTATCTTTGCAGTGACACATTGAGACCATCTATAATCAGGGTTAGTAATAATATGTAAGATACTGTTCCATTCATCACATTAATTGTTATCGCGCTACTTTTTCTCTCTTTATCTTTCTTGTGTTAGTGTTCTATAAGTCCTATGAGCTTTATAATTTCTAGCATTTTTCTACTGGTGTATTTTGTCCTTTTGTTTATGTATTTAGAAGTCCTTTGAATATTTCTTGTAGAGCCAGTCTAATGGTAACAAATTCCTTCAGTGTTTGCTTGTCTGAAAAAGACTTTGTTTTTCCTTCATTTATGCAACTTAGTTTTGCAGGATATAAAATCCTTTGCTGTCAGTTATTCTGTTTGAGGAGATTGAAGATATGGTCCCAATCCCTTCTGGCTTGTAGGGTTTCTGCTGAGAAGTTTGCTGCTAGTCTGATGATATGTTTACCTTTAAGTAATTTGGTGCTTTTGTCTCACTTCTCTTAGAATTATTTCCTTCACACTAATTTTGCATAACCTGATGACTATACCGCTTGAAGCTGACATTTTTGCAGTGAATCTTCCAGGAATTCTTTGAGTTTCTTGTATCTAAACCTTTAAATCTGGCAATGCCAGATATCCTCAATTATTCCCTCCAATAGTTTCTTTCTTCTTCCTTAGGAACAACTATGACTTTCAGTTTGGGTGTTTTACATAATTTCGTATTTCTTAGAGACTTTGCTCTGTTCTCTTGATTATTTTTTCTGTATTGTTGTCTGATTGGGTTAATTTGAAAGTCTTGTTTTCAAGTTCTGAGATTCTTTCTTCTACCTGGCTCATTCTATGATTATAACATTCCACTGCATTAAATAGTTCCCTAAGTGAGTCTTTCATTTCTAGAAGTTCAGATTAATTTTTTGAAGTAGTTGTATCTTTTGAGAAATTTTCATTCATGTCCTGAATTTAAAAAAATATTCTTTATGTTGGTTTTCAATTTTCTCTTGGATTTCACTGAGCAATTTTATAATCAACCTTTGGAATTCTGTCTCTTGAATGTTAAAGATTTTACTTTTGTTGGGATCCATTAATGGAGAATTGGTTTGATCTTCTGGGGAAATTGAAAAACTCTGTTTTTTTTATATAGCCAGGATTATTTTTCTGACAGCTTCTAATTTTGGTAAATTATTTTTTCTTTTTATTGTTAAGTTTGTTTTTTATTGAATTTTGTTTTGTTTTTCTTAAAAAATGTGACTTGAATGTGTATACCTTATGTTCTTCTAGATTTCACTCTTGGTGCTTTCAGTGATATAGGCTATGAATATGCTCCTTAGTTATAGGGAATCTGTACATTGGCTTTCTCAGATGTTGTTTGTGATAGCAGGTACTAGATATGTATGTACATTCACACTTTCTTGTGGATCTAGAATGCCAGAGGATTAATGAAGCTTATCTTGTTCTCCAGTGGCATGGTGTGCTCTTTGCTCTTTCCTAGTACTTCTCTCTAGGTTGAAACTTTGAGCCTTCAGTCTACAAGGATGCTCTCATGAGTGAGAACTAGTTGTAGCTGGCATAATTGGTCGTATGTAGTGCTCTCATTGAGGTCTTTAGCCTCGGCCCTGAAGTGGGTAAGGATGCTTCCAATGAGATTGACTGAGGTTTTTGTTATTGTTTTGTCCCACGGGTACTCCCTTACTGTGGTGCACTACCCCTTCTTCTGGGAGTGGTTGTCTATGAGGTCCCTACCACTGTGAATCCTGTTGCTCCTCTGGATCCAGCTGCCCTCGAGGCTGCTATAATTCGGCTGATGCTGGAGGGCTCCTGCATAGGATCTGGTGATATGATGGTGCGAGGGCTGACTTCTAAGAGAAGTTGGTCACCTAGGTCTCTGGAGGACCCCATGGAGAAGCTCTCTGATGACTTGGTTTATGGGACTTGTCTGCAGTATGCACAGTGACATGAGCTTTCTTCTTGTCTCCTTTTGAAGGGCTGTATTATTGTCTCAGATATTGTAATGGCCTCTGCCAGTTGACCTCTGGCCAGGAAGTGTTGCTTACAAGGTACGGACAGCTGTGGTGGTGACTGTGGGCTTTCTCTTTGGCTTTTGTTGCCCCAGGGAAGTACGCAGAAGACCCAGGCAATGGAAAGGGTTATGGGAACTCCCCAAATTTCCCTTTCTCTAGGCTTTTGAGGGAGTGGAAGGGAAAAACTTGTTGGAAAGAGCTAGGTCAGACTGGGCTGCTTTCCAGGTCCCCACCTACATACTTGAGGGCTAACCCAGTGGGAAATGAGAGGGGGAGAGGGGTCCCTGGCTGCTGTGACCATGCTGCAGGGATGACCAAGCTCTTTGTGTTGTATAAGAGTTCACACAAAGTGAGAAGAGTTGCTGGGCAACAGGTTCTCCCCTCCTAAGCCCCCTCCTCACCTTTATCTGACTGTCCATGCTCAGAACCCAAAGGTTCATTATAGAGCAAGGTTTCTCCTGTAGATTGGGTCCAACTGGCCCATGTTCTAGCTCCCAACTATGCACGGACAGTGGGAATCAAGAGTGGGGAGGGGTCATCTGGCTGCTGCAGCAGTGCTGCAGAAATGGCATAGCTGTCTGTTACACAGAGGTGTTCATGTAGGGAGAGGGGAGTTGCTGCTCCCAGCTCCCTGTCCCTTGCCAGAGTCTGTCAGTGCTCAGAACTCAATGGTTCCTTCAGCAACAGGGTTTCTTGCTGCAGCTTGCTGTAGACAAAGACTGCTGGCCGAAGGGGAATTTGCCCTTGGGGCAAATGAAAGTGTTCTAGCTGCCCTTTCCCTCCCTGCCTGGGAGATGGCCACAGAAAGCAGCCTGAAGGGATTAAGTTATCAGGGGATGTCCTGGCCACAGGTGTTCAGAGCACCAGTGGCTGCCAAGCTCCATGTAGGTCCTGGCAGTGCACACCTGTGCCATATCCAGACTGTTTCTCATGTGGAACTGGAGTTCTGCAGGTCTCAGGGGAACCTCCAATTCTGTGGTGAAAGCATTGAGTTCCTAATTTTCTGCATTCCACCATTTCCCCATGTTCAGAGGCTGCTCTCTGATTCTGGTGTGAACTGGGCTGGGAGGTAGGCTTCTGGGCTCCAAAATAGGTTGCCTGGTCTCTCTCCTCTCTGTTCTCTGTGGGTTGTGGGGTGTGTCCTCTGTCTCAACCCTTGCTTCAAATACTGTGGGGGGGGCAGTCTTTCTCTTCCTTAGTTTGCTCCTTGAAGGAGACACAAGTCAGTTGCTTCTAAGTGGCCGTCTTGCCCCTTCCCTGTTTCAGTCCTTTTCTAAATAACTAGAAATATAAAAATACAGCTCAGCAAAATGAGAAAAAGATTTAGAGAGAGATAGAATAAGAGAAAGAGAAACAAAAAGAGACACACAGAGAGAGAGAGAGATCACTTTTAGAAGGCAGTTTCTTTTTCTCTCATCCACTAAACAGAGCAACGGAGTATGGGTTAAATCTCTAAGGGACTCTGTCTCCAGCAGGAGAACCTAGAACCTAGGTCTCTCAGTTTCTACAGAGCCATGTGGAGTTGCTGTTTCCAAAGGCATTTCAGCTCTCTCCAAGCAACTAGACTATACCACATGAGCTACTTCTTAAAACACTGCTGCTGTGGCTTGGGAAATGGGGGTTCCTGACCAGACCACTAGAAGGTTCTAGCTGGGTCTTGATGGACACCCTACAACATTTCCACTATCACACTGTGTTCCTGCCCGGAGTAAGAAACCATGTCCAATAAGAGGGGAGGGGAGAGGAGGCACTGTTTATAACATCTTTGAATCCTTTAACATTGCTCCAGTTTTCAAAAGAACAGTGGGAGTGGGGGAAAACGTTACATTGAAGCTAAAACAAAAAGAAGAAACCTAAGAAACCTGTTCATAATGTCTAATCTTCAGGACTGTGCTTTCTCCTTTCCACTCTTTCTTTTAATTCCTGCTGTTAGTAAAAGAAATTGGCTGGATTGTTGGACGTGACTAGCTTTCTCTTTGGAGTTTATAGAGGGATTCTCAATGCTTGAAATTTGTAATATGAGGTTTTTGTTTATAATCAGAATTTGAGAGATGAGTCTAAGAACTGACCATAAGAATTTATTATTGTTGAGTAGTATTTGGTTTTCAATGTTATTTATTCATCTGGTCAACAAATGCTCACTAAGTTTCTATTCTACGTCAATCTTTGGTATTGCAAATAGAGCAGAGAATGAGGCAGACAAGGGCCCAGTGCTAGCTGCTCCTCTATGTCAGTGAGGAAAGATCAACTCTAAGATACAAGCCAATGTTATACAAGTGTTTCAGTCGTCACAAGAGCTGTGAGGGAACAGTAGCTGTCTGTAATGCAGTAGAGTGCTATGGTGGTCACGTCAGTCTGACCTAAATAGCAGGAAGAAACTAACAGTGAGTATGAGAGAGTTGCTGCTAAGCCCTCAGGGGGAATGTGTTCGTGTACTTCGGAAATAAGAATGTAGGCCCCATAGGCTGGAGCGTGGGGCAAGACAGAGGGTCGTATGTCCTGAGCTCCAGAGGGAGGTGGAGGCCACTCATGAAGGGTTCTGCTTTAAAAATAGATTTGCAGGTGATCAACAATTAAAACTGTAATAAAAACCTTTATACAGAGCTATCAGTACTGAGCAATGACTGCTGAGTATGATACTAGGCCCTTTATGTTCATAATGTCTAATCTTCAGGACGGTCCTGGTATGTAGCATTGTAATCCTCATAGTGCAGATGAAAAAACACATTCTAAGAGGCTTAGTTGTTCTCGTAGGTCATCCAGCTATTAAGCAGCAGAGCTGGGATTCAATATAGGACTGCCTGACTTAAAACTTTGACTCAGAACTCTACCCAAGTAGCTCTCCAGTCACCTGAAAAGCTGGGTTAAGGCTGGTCCTGGCTCCTCTCTCAGGGATTCTGATTCTGTAGGTCTGGGGTGGGGCCCAGAGACATGCTTTCAGAGTCTCCCTAGGACATTCAGATGCTGGCTAAGATTTATAGCAGAACAATAGTTCATCCTGCCATTTTCCAAAAAACTTTAAGTAAACAAGCAATCAATTAAGCAAGCAGACAGGGAAAAAATGGACAAAACCCCTAAGTCTGGAAGGTATCAGAAGTGCGCTCTTCAAATCCAGAGTCAGACACTTTATGCAAGATTCTACCTTCCCCATCTGATCCACTGTGGTCATTAGACACTCAATCCAGTGGTCATTATTCCTTGTCTATTTAAAACTTTTTTTCTCTTGACTCAGGATATCAAGTCAATACAATGGACTCACAGGAGATGATAAAAGGAATACCAGATATTTCACTACTAAAATACTTTTGTGCAGAAATACATTTGGGGTGCAGTTATAGTGAGATGTCAAATTGAAGGTTGTCTACATGGGATGCCCATTTCCCCTTGTCCCATCACATATGTTACTATGTTACCATATATATGGGAACCCCGCAAAACTGGGATTAAAAATCGTCGTGCATTTTTTCTTACATGTTTCAGCCTCAGTCACCTTCAAAGTACTCTCCGTTTGATACATACACTTATCTAGATGCTTTTCCACTGCTTGAACAGTTTTTCAACTCATCACTGTTGATGCTTTTTAGTGCTTCTGCTGTTTTTTGTTTCACGATGTGTTGTTTGTGTAAATAACCCATCATGAAATGGGCAAACATGTTGAAAAAAATTTTCAAAAAAAATTCACTGAAATTGAATGCAGTCTCTCACAACAACACTACCTGGCACGCTGATGCTGATGGGTTCCTAGAACATTTAAGCAGAGGAAGTTTGTACTAAAAGGGGCTCATCCTCCAAAAAATAGTACACACACACACACACACACACACTATTCATTCTCATCTATAACTGCTTGGTAAATATGTTGTCTCCATTATATAATTAAAAAGCAACCAGAGATTCCTATTAATGAGTATCTAGCACTAAGGTTGAAATGGACTGCTTTCTTATAATGATTCATAATCACGGATTCTCATATAAGATGATGAAAAATGCCAAGCAACTTGAGATGAGCTTCCTCTAGAAGAGCCTTTTAGGAGCCTGTTCTGTAAGAAGACTGTGCTTGTTGTTTAGTGGATTAACGTTTGAAAGGATGACTTTTCTCACCAATTTGAAGTGCTTAATAATTTTCATCATATAAAGCTAATGAGTACATTTTCATTTTCTTTCAAAAATATTTTTTGAGCTTCTACTGTATATAAAATAGCATTTTAAATGTTGGGAAAGAAGGCAGAGATGAATTAGATTTGAATCCTTTTGTTAGCAAGATTGTTGTCTAGGAGGAGAATAGAGACAGATACACTAACGCTATTGTAAGGCAGAAAGCAGTGCCCAGAGGAAAGCAGAGATTTGCACTATATGAAAGCAGGATTAAGGGCAGCGACCCAGAGGAGATCATGTTTAGCTGGGTCAATACACGTTCCAACTTAAAAGTGAACTCCTAAACTTGCCCTCACCTCCCTGTCCCCTACAGTTCTCATGCCACTCAAGGGTGACTCCACTCTTCCTGTAGCTCAGGCTACAAACCTGGAGACAACTTTGATTCTTTTTTCCTCTTATACCCTTACAAGTTATATCTGCTGTGTCTTGAAAATATGCTCTAACGAGGCTTAGATGGAGAAATTGTCCAAATGGTGTGTCAGTGATGAAACCAGAATTTGAATCCAAACTCTTTTGCTCTAGATTTCACTCTCTGCACTCTCCCTCAAGGGCAGCATGGTTGTGGTTGATTTGTTTTGTGTGTAGATGCTGATACCATATGAAGAGGAGTACTGGGAAATTAGACTCAGAAGCTAGGTTGAGATACAACCATGGAGGGCTTTACATTCTAGGTTGGAGAGTTTGAATTCATTTCATGAACCACAGAGATGTTTGACAATTTGGGTAGAAAAATCTTCTACTTCAGGAAGATTCATCGAGCCATAGTGTGGGAGATGGATTGAAAAGAGAAGCATCTTGAAGTGGAGACTTTTCCAAAGTTCTGGGTGAATAGCACTGAAATTCAGTGAGCATTGAGGCTGGAAAGGAAGTAGATATTTCAGAAGTTAATTAAACATAAATTTGGAATTTATTAGCCATGGAGACAAGCAAGGAAGAAATAGTGATAATGATTATTTCATTTTCTTTGACACATAATTTACATACAATAAATGCACTGAGACAGAAGTTTTGAACCCATGTGTATGAAGATAGTGATGTCACTAACATAATTTTATTTTGGATGGAGAATAGAAGTTCAATTGATTTTGAGGTGCTTGTGGGTCATATTGCTGAAATTATCAAATCAGGCAGATAGCGATATGGGAACAAAAAGGTTGTGGCAGAAGTAACAGATTTAGCAGTAAGTCACAACTTTAATCTTAGCAATACTTTGGATGAAAGAATTTGAAATTCTTCTCTCATTAAATGCCTAGACAATCTGGACAATATATCTTATATGAAAATTATTTTAATTGCAAAGTTGAGCTGACCAAGCAATAAATTCAAGAAGCTATGAATGAAATAGGAATTATGTCTAAGACCATGAGCATAAATGCTTTAGCAAGAGTGAAATATTTCAATTAAAATAAAGAAAAAATATGCCCACAAGAAAGGGAGGCCACTTTGAAATTGTGTACCTTGTTTTTAGTTCTATATAGAAAAAAGAGTCTTTCTATAACCACAGTAGTACCCTTCAGTGGGATTGAAATATATGCTACCTATGGTCCAGGAACCCACAAATCAAAATGATTATTTAAAAAGTGATACTGGGCTGGTAATGCTCCTGAAGCATCTGGTTAAATTAAACACAAAAGAGCTGTAGTTATGTCTATATCTTCATCCAAGTTTACACAAGACTCTCTCACATAAAGTCCAGCTGAAGATGTGCTTACACAAGGAAAGACTTTAGTATGAACAATAGTTCTAGGGACAATGTAACATTGATAGAGGGAATAGAACAACGGAAGGATGGAACGGAACGGAGTGACCCAAATTAGACTCACACAAGCAAAACTTCAGACACAGCATTATGACATCAGTGAGGGAAAGAATATACACTCACTAACCATCATAGAAAATGGCTATCATATTTTTAAAAGTTAGATTATGACTGCATCTCCCATTGTACACCAAAATCAATTGAAACAATAAAATTTTGTATTATAATATAATAATATATTTCTGATCTTATGGCAAAAAACGATCTTTTAAATATAATACACAAAGCACAAGTCTGAAATGAAAAGATTGACAACATTGACAATATTAAATTAAAACTTCTCTACAATGAGATGACTAAAAAAGTTGAGAATGGGAAGATGATATTTGCAAATGCATAGAATCCATAAAGGATTTGCATCCAGAATACACAAGGAAATTCAACAGCTCAACAAAAACAATACACAAACCAATTAAAAATTAAGCAAAGAACATAAACAGAACATTACAAAAAACTAAATGGCCAATAAAATATGAAAGAATGTTTAACCTTTTGATTTAAAGCAAACTGCAGTAACAATGAGATATAATTTGATACCCCACACTTTGACATGACCAACTCAGCTCTGGGTCCAGAAGGAGCAGTAGGGGACCCTCATAACAATGCTTGTGATAACATTAATTGTTGCATCACTTTGAAGGGCAAGTCAGCAAAAGTAGTTAGTAACACTGAATATACTCCCACCTAGGATAATACCATGTCCCTCCCGGGGACATACCCTAGACTCCCAAACCTAGAGAGACTCTTATACATATACCTGATGGGTCATGGAAGCCACAGTGTACAGAGAGGTGCACAAAGGCATTAGAGATGAATGCTTGTAGAATCTTTGCATGAAGGAGAGAGAGGGAGCACCTGGAAAGATAGGAGACTGGGGTATAGGACAGAGCTATCAAAGACAGAGGATGGCAAGGAAGAGGGTCGGCTGGTTGTATCCAACAAAATTTAAGGAGGGTGATATCTTCAAAGGGACTGTTGAATTTGATTTTTGGGAAATCATCAAGGTAAACCTTGACAGAACTTTAAATGGACTGATGAAGGCAGTGTCACAAGGGATTAGTCCATGTGCACAGAGATGGCACAGGAGCCTGGAATGGGCATTGGAATAAAGTGCTGGGCTTCAGAAAAGTAATTGATTATTCTGTAAGACTAGTTGGAATAAGGAGAAGGAAGATTAATTATCCATTTGTAGGTATATTAGGATCCAGGGAAAGTTGTTTTTTTTTCCGGAGACTTGAGATTTGAGCTGTTTGGAAAGAAGTTGAGAGAATAAAGATACAATAGTGACAGAAGAACATGATAGAGTGGGACTCACAACTGCAAGGTTTTGTTTCTTATACAGGAAAAAAAACTAGAAGTGGTATTTTTGTTTACTTTCATTGGACTTTTTGTACATTGAAAAGTAAGGAACTTAGAGGAAAAAACATTTAAGGGTATTCAAGTGCTTAATAACTATGATTCCAGGACCAGGTTACATTTGAAGAATGTATTGCTTTCACTCATTTCAATATCTTTTCTCTGTCATCTTCTGGATTTTTGTTTGTTTGCTTTTAGTCAGACAAGGAAATAGTTTCATTATAACATCTTGGGAATTGACAGGTGAAATCCTTTCTGTCTTTTCTTCACAATTTTTGGCAAGAGTTTTGATTTACCTTGTGGAATGTATTATATGAAACTAGGGTATTCAGAACAGGGTTTTGTTTGCTTGTCTTAAAAATCCCCTTTCTTTTCCACTACTGGGAGAAAGTCAGGGAGAAAATTCGAATTGCATTTTCTTTCCATGACATTTTTAAAAAATATAAATACATCTTGGTGGTATTTCTTTGGTGTTGGACAGAGCTGGTTACTCAGCCTCAGCTTGGCTTCCTGCTCCTGCCCAATCTGTGTACCCCAGACAGTGTCATGGGGTCATTTTGCCCAGCCTTGGCTGGCCACAGCAGATCTGGGACACTCAGCTCAAGAGTCATAACATAAAGGCACGAATAGGCCCAGAGAGCCAAACACTAAGGCCTTGCTCTGAAGTCATGTTGAACCAAACAACTCCTGGCTGGCACACAGAAGCCTGGCAGTAAACCTCTTTCCAGAGCCCCAAGGGGACATCAGGGCCCGGGGTTGTGGCACAAGTTCTCCTACTTCCTGTGTTTTTCCCACTTGTCTGAAGCTCCTCCCTCTCCCAGGGTACTGCCTGGAGATTTCATATGTTTGATTTTTCACTCTATTCTCCATCATCTCACCATCTCCTAAGCTGTAGTTAAGTATCAGGTTTCTTTTTCTCATCTCATGTAATTTTCTACTAGTAATAGAAGCACAAATCTCATCCCCTCAACTGCAAGGGGCACTGCCTCCACGATGAAAGAGAATGGTTTGGATGTGGGTCCCTCAGGCTTGGTTCTTGATAGGCATAAGGAGGAGATAAAGAATAGTACATTCTTCTCTCAACAATATTCAGTTCATGAGCTCATGATCTTGCTGCAAAACCTTATTTTACTGTAAAAAGTTGAAAAGCCAAAAAAGAAAAAAAAACTACACAGATTGCTAGTTATCACCTCAAATCCTTTCTTCTTATCTTGTGTTTCTAATAGAATTTCTACCCAGGCCCATAGCTGCCTAGCCAGGCCATATTCTAGCATCCCCTTGCAGCTCCCTGGCCCATGGGCTGCTCAGAGACTGACATGTGGACCTTTCAACTGGTATCTCTTCTCCCATTCTGCTCCCTGAACCATAGATATGGTGTGAACCAGCTGTGAATGTGGCAGAACTCAACACCCAAGGGAGGACAGAGTGACAAGCCAGGAGCAGGAAGCCGTCCTTCCAGCATGGTATGACTTTCATACCACTATTCATGAGAGAGAAAGAAACTTCCATCTAACTTAAGCTACTGTCATTTGTGGTTTCTGTAATAGCAATAAAACCTATATTCTAACAAATATTTGTATTGATAACTTTCAAAACTATCCCAATTAAATTAAGATGGAGTAATAACACTGAACTCTATAGAAGTTTTCAGGATACATGCCAGGCAGACAAACTGAATAAATGATTTGTGAACCAGATAAAGTAAATATATGTGAACGCATTCTTAAAACATTCAAGTACGTGAAAATTTGACATAATGATACATGCTTACTTAACTTGGTAACCTGTAAAACAAATGTATCAAAACCCCTTTGTTATTAATTATAGTAAGCACAATTTTGAATGCCTTCATTTAGAGCGCTGATTCTGGTTGATTAAATGGTAAAGAACCTATCTGTGGGACAATAAACCCCAAAATGGAGATCAAAAATACATCAGAAATAGAGAAAGCTCTTGCTGATGGGACTGCTGCATAAGGTCACCTTCGATCATTAAGGGCCACGTGTTGGAATAGCAGCAATTGTGTTAGATGTTTATAAAAACAAATTAACCTCAGATTGCTTCAGGAAGGGGTCAAATGAAATGTTGCTATCTTCGGCTTATTAATTTATAGATGGTAGTTGCAGGAGTTAGGCATAAAGCAAGACTGGGTTTTTTATTTGTAAAATTGTACCTACTTTTTGAGGTCATGGTCATAAACAGTGGAAGAAAAATGGCACTGCCTTCCAGAGAGTTCTCAGGTGCATCTCCTGAGAGATAACTGGAGGAAATGTGTTTTGGGGAGCCTCTGGGGGCTACCTGCTCAAGTTTTGCTTTCATACTGATTAGAAAGATGCTTCCCAATCTTCAAGAAGCTTCCCTTTGAAAGAACCATTTCCCCAAGACCCAAAAGGAAATGATCTTTGCAGGACTGTGTTCATCCTGTCCATGACATGCCTCAAGCTATCAGAGCTGAACATTCTACAGACAGAGGACCTCTTTGTCTCTGTGTGTCTTGTCACCTGTGGACTCAGGTGGGATGCTCTCCCTCCCCCTACTTCTATCCTGGCACTTTGGGATCCTCTTAGATAGAGGTGTTAACTTGTCCATTTATTGATAATGGAAAGCAAACTATTTTCTTATTTCAACACTTTCTTGTCCAACTAGCCATCCTTAAGATTCACAATATTTATGGTGGAGATTTTAAGGTTGTGGTAACAAGTCTAGAGCAATTGTGCGACCTGCCCAAAATCTATGGGAAGAAGCTGGGGAATAACCTTCTGCAGGCTAGTCTCGCGGAATTTCTTTGTTCTGAAGTCTAACATTCTCACCCTAGATGTCATGCCTGGAACGATCAAGGTCTCTGTCCTGGCACCACGGCCTCGCTTTTTCACCACGCCCCTGTCTCAAGGCTGTTTTTTCACCAAATACTTCCCTGCTCTGGTTCTTCACAACTGCTCTTGTGGCCCAGCCACCCATTCTCCCTCAGGATCCTCAGGTCCCATCCTAGGCTTCTTTTGCATGGCATCTGTGCCCCCGGTCACTGTTATTCATTTCCATAGCCCTCTGTGCTTTTATCTAGTATTTTAACTATAGTTGACTACATTAATGATTACTGGTTTAATTTCTTTGCCTCCACTAGAGTGGAAGTTTCAAGAAATGCAGAGACTCCATTGCATGTATTTTGCCACTGTGTCTCTGTTGCTTTGTAGTGATATGGTAAATATTTCTGAATGAATGAATGCCTTGTAGAGTCACCTTTATATCCCTGGTTTCAAGTAAAAATTGGGTTTCATATGGAAATTCAAGTTGAACAAGGTGGTCCCTATTCTCAAAGATCATCTATAATAGTTTTTAGGTCAGTCTCTTGTTTTGAATACAGTTGAACTTTTGGATATAGGATTCACCTATTGGGAGACTTTCAGTAATCCACATCTTGGGTGAAAAGTATCTCACCTACAGAAGCTGAAATTGTTGTGTGATTGAAGGAAAGTTGTAGATGCTTAAGGAAAGACGAGGTTTGTTAACTGGTGTGGAATGGAGTTGAAAGTAAATGAGAAGAAGTAAGGCCACAGGGAAAATAAGGAGGAGAGAAAGATGGAGATCAAGAATCAGAAAAGAAAACAGGATTGGGAAAAGAGGCAGGGGAAGTAACAGAAAGCATCAGCATCATGGAAACATGAAAGCAAAGTGCTTCAGGTAGGTAATGAGGTTGGCAGAATGAAGAGGCTAAAGCAATTTAATCTGCCTGTGTGGACCTTCAGTGGGATGGTTTTGGTACACTGGTGGAGTGAGAGGTCACAGAGGCTGAGGAAAGAAAAGAGGGAACAGACAGAGTGACTCCAGGCTACCCACTGGGAATCTCATCCTACAGGAAAGGAGAGAGACATGGCCTCTGCTAGTACCTGAAGGCCTTCCAACACGCAGACCTGTGAGTCTGAAATTCCATGGTAGCCACGATTTTTCATGGGGATAATTTTCATGGTGTGTGACTAGAGAAGGTAAATGCAGTAGAACCCAGTGAAAACCTTTCCAGGATTTGAGGAGACCTACCCATTTCTCAGGCAGAGGGGATGGAGCCAGAAACCAGAAGTGCCAGGAGCTGGGGAGGAGACTTGAGCATGGAGGGAAGGTCCCCGAGGGGTAGGGAAAGGAGGTGACCCAGAACACTAGGGCAGTCAGCCAGGAGAAGCCTTTCTTCCTGGAGACTGAAGGGAGAGGGGTACTCTTCCCTCACACCCCCTTCAAATCATCTAATAAACACACATCTTTGCTTTAGAAAATAATCACATAATCCTCTCTTTTGTATCAAATTTTTATTTTATTTTTTCCTTTAATTTTTTAAAAATTTTAAGTATGTGGTATACCATTCAGTTCAGGGTTAGGTATACAAATGTTCATTATGCAGGTACCCTTGCTGATGAGGTGTGCCCCTCCTTCCCCAGGCAGATTTCCACTACTGCCAATTCCGCTTCCCAGCTCCCCTCCCGGCAGTTTCTCGCTACTGCCAATCCTTTTCTTATAGTATTACGATAATTGTTCAAGGTCCACATATGAGTGAGAACATGTGATACTCAGTTCTTTGTATCTGTGAAAGATCACTCCGTATGATAGACTTTAGGTTCATCCAAGTTGCTATGAAGTTCATGATTTTGTTCTTTATGGCTATGTAATAGGCCATCGTGTGTATGTACCAGTCCTCTTTTGGATATTTTTTTATCCAGTCCTCTTTTGATGGGCAGCATGGTTGGTTCCATGTTCTCGCTACTGTGAACAATGTTGCGATAAACATACGTGTGCAGGTATCTTTTTTATAGAGTGATTTGAGTTCTTCTGGTTATATTCCCAGCAGGAGGATTATGGGGTCGTATGGAAGGTTGATTTTTAGATCTTTTAGGAATCACCACACTGTTTTCCACAGAGGCTGTACTAGTTTACATTCCCACCAACAGTGTAGAAGTGTTCCCTTTTTGCCGCATCCTCTCTTAACCTGTATCCCCATCAAAATGGAATCACCAATAAGGTGCCACACCAGCCTCATTCAACAAAGTCTGTAGAAACAGAGAGTGAAGGAAGGCGTGCCGTAAGGGAAAATCTCCTTCTGTATCTTTGACTAAGGAAGTGGAAAGTACTTAGACTTGAGGAATGATGGAAACTATGGTTCATTTCCAGTAGGTGTGAGAGAAGGGCAGGGGCCTTTACTAATTACTAGTAAATTATTGCTAATTCCTCCCCTTATTAACAAGAGTGCCTGAACGAAGCATATTTGTATACCTAACCCTAAACTGTACTCCACAATATAAAAATAAAAAATATTGATAAAAAATGTACAATAACAAAAAAAATTATTGCTAATTCCTGATAAATATGCTCCAATCTTTAGGACACCCTGACTTTGAATTTTTCATTCTGAATGCTCACAGAGAAAAGAAAAGGATACAAAGAAAAGAAAAGAAAAGAAAAAAAAAAAAAAACCGGAGAACATATTGTGTAACATTGGAAGGGAAGTAAAGTGACATGCTCAGGGTTGTCACTGCTTAACATTTTGAGAAATAATGTTTTTTAAGTGAATCCTACATAACTCTGTGGGAGGGGACAGAATAGACAAGTTGTGCAAATTTATAAAATCGAAACAGATTGCTAGTGTCCTAACATCTTTGTGATAAAGAGATATTATATTCATGAGGGAGGTGAGTGGGGGAAAAGATGGATTTAAAGATTATTTCTGGCTTTTATGAACAAATCGTATTTCTTACTCACCAAAGCTCGAAATGGCTTTCAATCTTTAATAACTCCTTTCACGCCATATATTCCAAGACTTCTTTCAACACTTTAAGACTGCAACTCACACCCAAACAGGCTAAACTTTTTTACAAAATAAGTTTGAATTTAAATGATGAAAATTGACACTTTCATCTTGCATGAGAAAATAAATTGCATATCTCCTAAATAAATACTTATAAAAAAATGCAAACATCTTCGAATCCAAAAGCTTACTTGTGAATGGCATTGAGGCTTTGTCAGAGGTAGACTTTGAAGCATTCTGTAAAAATTTTAATGAAAACAGTGTCTTTGAAAACTAAGAAACTTGTGACTCTAAATATTTTAGTGGTGATTTATGAACAGTGTTAAATAATATGCCTTTTCTTTAATAAAAAAGAAGTTCTGACAGTTAGTAAAATGATGAGGATTTATGTGCTGAAATGTTTTGCATGGCAGCTTCTGAGTAATAGATTCATAAATATTTCCCTTTTTTAATTTAAAAGTCAAAATAAATTAGGAAAAAGGCACGAAATTAAAGGTACCCCGTCAAATAGAGAAGCTGAACTTTGAGTTTTTACTTGACCTCCCAGTCTTTGAACACTGAACCACCTGCCTCATCAAAGGTAGGCAGGAATGACCTTCTAGAAGTTTCTCTCTCTCTCTTTCTCTCGTGTATATACACATGTGCGCATACACTCCAACTGAATACATCAACATTGTAACGCTTTACTAAGTGTTCCTTAAATCATGCTTCTCTCAACACTGACCATGTCCCAGTTATTAGCATTCAAAAAAATTAATATTCAATGCACCCACAGCATTTTATGCACGTGAAACCTTAATGTGAAAACAATACGTAATGTGTACATTATACATGAAAAGGGTTAAGACTTGTCCTCATGGCTGCTTGAAGAGGGGATAAAACATGGGGCAAGAGACAAGGCGGTAGCCATGGGGTCCAAGGTGGGCAGCATGGGAGCTCTCAGTTGCCTGGATACTTTTGTGCTTCATGATTTTATTCAACCCAGATGCTCTGAGTTCTCCTTTCCTTTTTGCGTGTGTGGTGATGGGTGTTGTTGCCGGGGTTGGGCAGGAGCAGGGGGAGTGAATGAGACAGAAGAAAAGTTGGCCACACAAATACAATGCCAGGGACTGTGGTCCTAGTTAAGTTGGAAGAGAGGGAGTGGGGAGTCGCTGGAGCTCCACAAAGCAGCTCTTGTTCCCATAGAAACCGATGTTTAGTGCTGAATGCCTAGCTTGACTCTGCAAAGCCCCCTTCCTCTGCCTTTTTAAATCTCCGTTGGAGATGCATTGTCTTCTTGTTATTTTTGTTTTAATAAAAATAAAGGCTACGCAGAAGAAAACACCACCCACCTCAAGGCATCCTGTGGACAGGCTGATGACATATATTCTGGGTGGGTTTGAAGTCTGACTGAATCTCCCCAGATCTGAGATCTGGTACCTTTTTCTTACAGCCATGTACTGACAGGCCACCGAGCACTGTGCCAGGCAGAGATTGGCAGACTAATTTGAATACCAATGGTGCTCTGGGCTGGCTTCCAGTTACAAGGCAGGGAGGCCTGGGAGGGCAGGCCGGGTTGGGGATGGCCGCGATTCAATAGTGGTTTCTGGGGAGAGAGGGGGAGTTCTCCCACAATTTTGAGCTTCCTTCCTTCTTCTACTCCCATGCCCCTTCTCTGCTGGGTTATTGGCAAGTCTTCTTTCTATTCTTCAAGGATTAATGCCTCAGTGCAAGAGGAAAATTGGCAATTAAAAAATCTCAAAGCCTGGGATTTCTGTCGTTTTATCATTTTCCAGCTAGATTTCATTAGGATGCTGCTGAGGAAAGAAGTTTAGGGCTTTTGTTGTTGTGTTGTCAAAGAGTTTAAAACTATGAACAGGATGTTTTTATCTTGACCAGAAAAGACAGGCAACCTTTTGTGCTAATGGAACTTAGCTAACATCTATAAACAGGGAGAATTTCTAAAGGGAAAGTGAGTTGCTATAATAGTCTCTAGCAAAATCATCTGCTTACAAAAAATAAGATATTAGGTTCCTTTCAGAACTGCTAAATATATTTTATTTGGCACTTTTCCATATTTGCAATTTAAAAAAATTAGAAATTATATGCATTTATTGAAATTTTTTTCACACCCCCCCAAAGTGTTTTAAATATTAAAGAGTGTAAGTTTGCATCTTTGCACAGTGAAAGAGCTTCTTGAAGCGATTATCAGCTTCCAAGATTCTAATGAAATGCCCTAGCAGATTGAAGTGCCCATGTGCCTGGCATGCAATTTCTTGAGGGGTCTTCCTTCCCGTCACTTCATGGCTAGCAGGTGGTGGTGGTTCTGGGCAGGGCAGGGCCTGTACCATCTTTCTCCTGCGGCCACACACACTGGTTTCTTGCTCCAGTGCCCACCTGATGCTTGTGTGTGTGATTTGGGAAACATGATGCCAGGAAGATCAGACGGGCAGGGGGTATTGTCCCAGTCTCAGGGCGGATATAAATTGTCATCATCAGTGAATATTTATCAGGTGTTCTTGGGTATGAGGCATCCTGCCAGGAGCTATCAGCAAGACCAGGAAGCGAATTCATTCTTGAGAGACTGTGTTAGTTGTCACCAGCCTGTCAATTTTAATTCTTTTTAAGTGTGAAAAATATGGCCCCCAATTGCTATGTTACTATTCTAGCAAGGTTGGCAAAAATTGTCTGAGGCCTTTTCTACAGAGCAGGATCTCTTCTCTTTAAATAATATTTTTGAGGTTTATTTGTTCAAAGACAACATTTTGTGTGTGTGCTATTAAACTTTAAACCGTGTGCATTATTACCTGGAAAATCTCAGGGAAGATTTGTTGTTCAGAACTAAGCAAAAGAGTATTCACCATAAGAACAAATGAAATGACAGGGTGAGTTTTATTTTGATGTTAGTCATAAAAAGTGACTTTATCAAGTTTTGAAAATACATCGAAGAGAAGAGTAGAGCTGTAAGAAAATGCTAGTTATGGGAGGAAATCTTTTCCTGTGGCCACCATTGATGTGACCTTGTCTGTATGCCTGGGAGGTTTCTCTCTGCCCAGTCTGTGAAATAAATAGTTTAACAGACAGGGAAAGTTCGACTCAAAATGTAAATCTTTAGCCTAATTACCAGACACACTGGGGCATGGTATCAACTTGCATTTACATATAAGCAGCAAGTTCATCATCAAGTTTTCATCTATGCAGGGAAAGCAGCCCCTTGGGAACCTTGAAAGGATTTAAGCATGTGAGTTACTGGGTGAACAGAAAATAGTCAAACCAGTCCAACCAGTCTTCCCCAACTCCAGTTATCAGATGTACCAGAGAACTGAGAGTGAAGAAGTGAGGGATGGCTTCTTGAGGAGGAGTCAGGAAGAAAGGTCGAGCTAGCGAGGATGCAATTTTGTTTTGTCCATCTTGGCAATGTGGATGGGAGTTCTATCCTTCCTCACTACTAAACTACCAATCCCCATCTCCAGGTTTCACCATGTAAGCTTTCTACGGATGAAGTCATTACTTGCTGTTTTGCATATGTTTATTTTCTCCCGCTCAAGTGATTGCAGAGTCTGATGCACAGAGTTTGATGCAGTTCGGTACATGAAAGAATAAAGACTTTTAAAGATTTCCACTTTCAATTTCCTGGTAGAATAGCAAGCATAGGCTCCTTTATTTCCACTTTTTCTTATTTCGACCTGGAAGCCTTGCCAGGGTAGTCTTGCTCCCTTTGTGTTTTGAGACTGGGCTGCATTGTTAGAGAACCCCAGGGGCAATTGAGGAGCCCAGTGGTGTCTATTCACTGAGGGCAGGGCTCCAGCTGCGGCAGTTTCACTGCAAGGTGCACAGCCCTGGGCCCTGCGGGAGTCGCCGCTTGTATCTTCAACATTTTGAGGACTTGGGATTGTGCAAACCCTTGGATCAATTTTAGTCTCATTCCGCAGCATTCTTTCCAACGGCTTCTCAGCAACGGCAGCTCTCCCAGGGCCTTTGTTAATGAATATAATTTTATAGCAACAAAAGACGTTATAAGAACCCAAAGTTCTAGAGAGAAACAGTACTTTGTTCCTCCCAACTCAGATTTTTAAAATTGCAACTGATTTCTCCAGTGGGCACACATTCCCATAAGCCCCTTTTAGTGAATCCTAGTTTTTTTCACTTGGAGGTTTTCAGTTACTCACCTACCAAGGCATTTGTTCATGTTCAAGCGCTCACAATCCTTATTTAGGATTTTTTTCAGTAGTAATCTCTCACACACTTTCTCTGTGCAACATCCAATTCTGAAGCACACGTAGTGCTTTTAAACTGTGTCAAGCTGCAATCATGAGAAACTAAGAAATATTACTTGGACCTTGAAAAATAGGACTCCTTAAACTATGGCGGAGTTAGACATGTGAACTCTGTAGCCCTCGGCCCTTCTCCTTTCTTACTTTTGCTCTGTTATCCCCCTTTTATCTTAATCATCTCTTCAGTTGATTCTGTTTGCCTTTCCACTAACCCGCAATAAAATCACGTGCTTGCAGGGGAGACAGTGGTGGGACTTTCCCCCCTGGTATTTCTGCTGCTTCAACTAACCAGACTTCAATGACTGCGAATCATGAGTGGTTCGTCATGCAGGTACACGGATATTCATTTACACGAAGTTAGCGCTTCAGAATCTATCAGTGTAAGTTTCTACTGGCAAACAGGACATGTAGGATAAGGTGACCTAACCCACCAAAAATCTCAATTCCGATTGCCGTATCTATAGCAGCCAAGTTTACAGAGATTATACCTCTTTCTAAACTAGTGTGTGTCATTGTTGATGATATCACCACTCACCTCTAAATTTCTAAAATGGCTGTGATATACCCTCTTCCTCCCCATAGGCTTCCCTGCTCCTGACAAGGCTTGCTTGGTAGATGGTGTGCGTGCATTTCAGCAAATGACAGCAGTGTTCAGTGTAAATCATGAATTATTTACTGATTCATTTGTTCATTAGTTTCTATATGAAACACTGATTAATCCTCTGAAAGGGTAAATAAGATAGGTTCAGGCCTGCCAAGTGCTCATAGTCTACTAAGGCTCATAAGAGGGTAATTGGTGTTAGTACAATAATTGCTGCAGTGGATGTTTATGTTCAAAATGTTGCAGGAACACAGGAGAGTGAGCCCTTGAGTTTGTTGCTGGAGAAACTTTGAAAAAATGATGAAGTGGATTTTACTCTAAAAGTAAAGCAGAGAAAAGTAAAGTGTTGGTGAGTTTCAGTAGAAGGAGATGACAGGGTCTCATTATGACTTTTGTGGGCTCAAAGACTGTTTTTGTGGGCCACCTTTTCCATAAAAAGAATACACTATTTACAATTATATTTTATGCCTGTTGGCATAAAGATGAATATATTGCTTATTAAAACATATTGTTTGACCCCTCAATTCACTTTTTCTTCTGATTTTAAAAGGAACTAAAATATTTCACAGGCACATCAAAATCTTGTGGGCCCCTTGGCACCAGACCTGTGTTGGTCCTGAAAGAAGATAAGGAGAGGGAGAAAGAAGAGGAGGAGGACAAAGCTGTAGAAAAAAGAGATTCTGGAAAAAAGAAAACAAGTGTGAGAGGAGTAGAGATCACACACACCAAAAGGTAAAATGAGTTCACCAAAAAATAAAATTAAGATCTGAAATGGGGAAAAAATACAGAAAGCAGAAAAGTGAGATAAGACAGAGGATGGTCACAAAGAACAAGAAGTAAAGGGATGTCAGAAACTCCTCCCTTGAGTACTGCTCCTGGGAGCAGGGAATGTTTGGCCTTTTCCTCCGCTGCTTGGTAGCAACGGCCTCACCTGGAACAGGAGCAGGTAGTGGGTGGAGGAAACTGTGGGAAAAGGAGATCTGAACCAGGCTGGGGGTCCAGATAGCTTGTCAGGTGAAGACAGAACCCAATAACCAAGCCAGTCTTAAAAGGCAGTTCTGGTGTCAAAGCAGAACTAAATACTGTAGTCCTTCTTCTGTAGATGGAGTTGTGAATTAGAAAGTGAAGGAATCTTACTGAGAAGCATCACATTGAAGCTGAATCATTTACACCTTTGCATGTACTTGCATCTCATTAGCTTTTCACATGGTATTACATTTATTTTGTTGTTACTTCTATTACCTATCACAGAACAGGCTTTTCACAGAAATTGCAGTGAATTTTCATGTACTTATTTATTTTAATGTTCACAGTCGTCTTATGAGGAAGATATTAGGAGCCAGACTCACAGTTTGTAACTGGAAAAAAGTCATATAGATAACTTCAGAGGAAGGTCTTGTTGCTAGGGTTGTGTGTGTGTGTGCACGCACACGCACGTGCGCGCATGCGTGGGTGTGTGTGTGTGTGTATGTCCACTCTTATGTATGTGTGTTGAATTGACACTGCCTTTTTTTTTTGATACAGGGTCTCACTCTGTCGTGTAAGCTAGAGTACAGTGGCATGATCATAGCTTACCGCAGCCTCGACCTCCTGGGCTCAAGCCATCCTTCTGCATCAGTCTCCCATCTACCTGGGTCTAATAGCATGCACCACCATGCCTGGCTTGTTTTTTTATTTTGTTGTAGAGAGGAGGTCTCACTATATTGCCCTGGCTGCTTGATCTCGTGGGCTCAAGTGATTCTCCCAACTTAGCCTCCCAAAGTGATGGGATTACAGGCATGAGCCACAGTGCTCAGCCAGCACTGCTGGTCTGTGTAACATTGATTTCACATTGATTAGGATATTCTCACACACTTTTCCCCATTTTACTCATATGATTATGCATTCCAAAATCTGCCCAACATTTTCGTCTTTCTCTTTAATGAAAGCACCATACTCATCATCCATCATTGGTTTGACCCAGCTGACATCTTAAACAGAGAACCATAAGTAAGCTACTATTGTTTTGATAGTTAAGCATAAAATTTGGCATACCAAATGTTTATGTTTATAATGTTTTTCAAACACAGCTTGGAATTTTCATGTATCTGTTGATGACATGCAAATCGTTTCTCTTAGCATGCAGAAAATCCAAACGTAATTTAGAAGACATTTCTTAGAAACTTCCAAATGTACTGAAGGTTGTCATATTCGATGCATAACTTGGCAAGTTTTACTTTTCTCCCCCGTAGCATATAATTTTGAAGGAATCTAGCACACAGGAAAGCTCCTTATACATCGAGAAAAAGATAGGGTTTTACAAAAGTGGTTAATCATTGACACGTTTACAATAACATCCACTGGTTTCACGGTTTCATGCCCAAAGATAGTGCCCTTGACAGTTGTCATGTGTTTGGTTCAAATCAGTGAGAGATTATAGAGAAAACAAGAATAGGCTTTGTTTTATTTATTTATTTATTTATTTTGAGTTGGAGTCTCACTCTGTCACCCAGATTGGAGTGCAGTGGCCGCTCCCGCCCACCGCAGCCTCGACCTGCTGGGCTCCGGC
>NW_007258896.1:491087-533145 GCF_000164805.1 Carlito syrichta | reverse complement strand
ATTTTTTGATTTATTGTAGAGATGAGGTCTTGCTGCCCAGGCGGGTCTCGAATCCGCGGGCTCAGGCAATCCACTCACCTTAACCTCCCAAAGGCGCGGGATTACAGGCTGAGCCACTGAGCTCGGCTTGTTTTATATTTTATATAAAATTATATTTTATATTTCCTATAGGAAAGCAGTCAGTTCAAACCATTTCCTACTGTCAGTGGCCAGTAACAGAAGAAGAGCTGATTCTACCTTATTCTTCTTCCTTAAGTCTAGCATGACTGGGCCAAAGGATAGATGATTCAATGGACCAAGATGAATATGAGGATTCAGTAAATCTTGCCTCCTAGCTGTCGTTCTGCTGTTCATTCGCCAAGAAAGGCTGGTAAATTAGTCTTGCTTTTATGTGCTAATGTTTTCTCATGTAAAGAATTAGCACAATAACAATAACTGTGTTATGAATTTTGCAAATAAAAGTTGTTCTAATGCAAGTCTTGTTGATGCATTATCTTGCTTACAGAAAGGAAGTTGAGTATTCATGACTAAAAGTAAATAATGTCTCTGGGTCTATCATTTAATGGATGTGGCTACCAACTCAGAGTGATTCTAAGGGTGATGTTCTTTTTTTTTAAAGTCTGCCAAATGGAAAATCACTAACCTTAAGTGACCACACTTATAAACTTGTAAAACTCCATTTATTCAAGAAACAAGTGCTGACTAAATACTTATTACGTATAAGCTGCTAGGTTCAGAAAGAAATAAGAAATTGTCCTTACCCTCAAAAAAACCCTAATCTAACTAGAAAAAGACAGGCAATAGCTAGAATACAAATATAATACATTCTAAACTTAGTATCACCTGATACCTTCTAAACTCTGTAGACCCTTTCTGTATAAGTAAAGGAGAATGAATTAATTCTACCCTAGACAGTGGATTGAGGAGGTGACATTTAGAAGTAATCTAGGGAAGATGGAAGGTGTTAGATGCTTTGTAGAGAAGGTAGAGGACAGTTTCCCAAGGTGGTACAATTCTCAGGGTACAATTCTCAGTGCACAGAACTTCCTGAATGCAGGTATGAGTAGAGTACAACAGTGTGAGGTGGTGAGCCTGAGAAGGTATATTGGGCCACTTGGTAAGAGACATTGAAAGGACAGAGACCAAAATGGAGTTTCTTTGGCCTCCTTGAACTCCTACATGACAATAATCCATTCCCAGAACTCTGGGTGAGTGACAGAACATTGAGATTAATATCTTCTAAGAATTTGTCTTTCAGTTACAGGCCCTGCTTCTCTCATCTATAGGACTGACTCACCCGTCCGCCTGTTGTCCATAGCCATGATGTCAGCTCCTGTGAATGTTTGCCTGCCCCACCCCCAAAAGAAGTTTTAAAGACCCCTAGTCTCAAGCACTTGCTGCCATGTTTCCTTCAGACATCTCAGACATCTGGCCCCTTCTCTCCCTTCAGAAGGGAATTCACTCTTTTCTCTGATCTACTAGCTAAATAAACTATCTTTCCTATTCTAATTTCTGTGCAATTCTTTGCATCTTACCCATAGCACAGGCACACAGACCTAACAGACATTTACCATTATATTTACCTCTGTAGACATGAAGGCTGGGGCCCCCGGGGGTGTCTGAGTAAGAAGGTAGCATGGTCAAGGTTGCTGTTTCAGAAATATATCTCTGATGGATGAAAGGAAAGGGACTGGAAGGGAATGGTGTTGAGGGAGACTGTTTTGGAGCTGTTGTATCCATGACACATCATCACCATGACAATGTCAGAAAACATTGTATATAAGACTACACTGACTTTAGAATACCTAGATCCCCCATAGTCTAGCCTCATACACTACCAAATCTATATATACCCTTCCTCTAGCACATAAAACCAAAGCCATGGTCCTCTACAATTCCTACCATTCTATAGTACTGTGTGGAGAGAACATTATTCTCAGGGCATACATGTTTACCTTAACCCTAGAATTCATGCAGATCTTTCTGCCTTTGCTGATTTACCTGCTGTGACCTAGGGCACAGATCTACTCTTACCAAAGTGTTAACTTTGGTTAAGTCAACCCTTGCTAACTTTTACCATGGCTTTATGGTGGTCACTCTGATGGCCTATCTACCCTTCAATGAGCAACACCCACCTCCACATACACTCTGGGTACGTGTTACTTGTTGGTTACCTTTTCATTCTGCTTTTCCTTTATTTGAATTTTCAAGATTTTATGGTTGATTTGCAGTGTAAAACAACTACAACAACAAACCCCATCAGCCATTAATTGACAACCTTTTTTTTTTCCCCTTCCAGAGCTATGTTTAACAAATTGCATTTACACACAACTGTCAGGCATTCAGCAATGTTTAACAAAAAGGAAGCCCCTGAGCCAGCTTCCTATGGTCAGTGGAATTTCCTTTGCTAAGATTTGTTCATGTCATAATAAGTTTTTAAAATTGTACTATTTGCCTTAGACACTTAAAAAAGACAGAGGAAAAAGACACAAGCAAAGCTTCTTGTGCTGGACTTATTTTTTGCTCTGTAAATACTGAAAGGAACAATGTCATTAGAGTCCATATCTAAGGTGAGCGTATCTTGAGTGTTTTGTCTTCCTGGAAGGTAGTAATTCTTCTTCCATTGTTGGTTGCTCTGAAGTGAAGCAACATGGTGGTGGTTAGTCCCTCAGGATTTCCTTTTTATTATTTTCCTTAAGAAATAAAGAAATTCTTTAGCTACTTTGGTACAGTTTGATTTCCTTATACCATGTTTTATTTGTGGCATTTGCTTGAAATAATGTTTGCTTGCTTCCTGTTGTTTCAAATTTTAGTTAAAAAAATAATGAAGAAAATTACATTGTTTCCCAAATATACTCATCTAAGTATCTTTTAAAAATGTTCCTCTTTTCCCTGTAACTGTGTGCTTAGTTCTTGATTTATTTTATTTATTTCCTTTGAAAATATTCTTGATGTATAATTATTTTCACTAATTTCTTAGTGCCCAGATTATTATATGCCTTATTTTGTGTTTTTATAGATTTCATGTTTACCCTTCTTATGACTTATTTTCTGGTAGTTATTGAGTATAGCACTGATTATACACAATCTTTTGAACTCCTGTCACATTTGTATTTTATTCTAAATGACATTGTTAAAATTCACCAAATTTGACTATATGTTTATCTTACAAGTTGAAAAAAGATGTCTCATTTTTGTATGTTCAGAATATTTGCAACTCTAGAGATTTTCTTCTAGGTACAAAATAGGTTCAAGAGAACAGGACAGCAGCCTCAGAAGCACACAAATAAAAATAACTGAATTATTTCCATTCACCCCTCTGTTCGAAGTAATAAAATAAACCAATAAATGACTTGAATAGTAAATAAAAATGAATTGGGAACTGGGAATTTTTTCAGCTATAGTCATCTAAAATGCTAATCATTTGGAAGTGGTTTATTGTAAATGCTCATGTCATTGGTGACCCTTGATGAAGCCCCCTGCCCCCCCAAAAAGCACATTATCAAGATCTTAGTGGACCACAGTGAGTGTCTGGTATTGTACTTTAGAGCCATTAAAAATGTCTTTCTCGGTAGTGTATCTTTTTTTTCCCCTCATATTCAATATTCAGGAGGCTACACATTTAATCATATAAAATCCATGAGAAACTTAAATTCTTTGAAGTTTGTATGGCCACAGAAGAGCTTTATAACTTTTGGGCATAAGAGGAAATTTCATTTTAGCATGGTAGTAAGGTACAAGAGGATAGAAGCCCATGGAAACAGAAGAGGCGGCTTAGCTGGGTACCCAGCTTTGGTCTAAGGAAGAGCCTTGAGGGAGGCTTAGGGAAGACTTCTGGGGATGTTGGCTGTTCTTCTACCCTCACACCCCATCCCTTATCTATTCTTCAACACGGCTTGAAACTCTGTCCTTTCCTGCGTAAAGTTTCTCGTTCAAGGACAATAGTGCTGTGAGAACAAATTTGGGGTAAAAGAGGGGAAGTGACAAATTAAGCAACTCTGGGAGTAAAGTGAGAGAAGAAACAAATAAACAAAAAATGACTTGAAAAATCAGTTAGATTCTACCAAAACATTATACCTCTACAGACATAGGATTGCTCTTTTTCATATTCCTAAAGTGTGCTCTCAGGAAAATTCTTGTAGAAATGATGGAAAGAGAGTATAGAGAAGCTATTTTTAAGATAGTTAAAGTTACTTTTAAAATACAAGATAGTTTTGCTTGTGGGTTCTAAACAAACACCAAAACGCCTTTTCAGTATCTGTCTTAAGCAAGTCCTGATATGCAACAGAGAGGCAATTCCAGCAGTGGCCAGGGCTTCCTAAACCAAGTTATGTTTGTGTTTTAACAAAGTGCCCTGAACTTGGAGACTGAAAGCCTGCTTAGAAGCTTAGATCGGCCTAAACTCACCCTCCCTGGACCTCTAGAACTTCTATTTGAGGCCTGAGCTGTGCATAGATGTGTGCCCAAGAGCTGTTTGTGTGTGCTTCTTCCCAGCTCCACATCCGGTGACCTCAACTGGTGGCTTGCACTGGCCATCATGGAAGCATTTACCCCACAGAAACAGGCAGATTCCACACCTCAGGGCTTTATTCCCTGAAAGAGTCGGTTAAGTATTTTCCATAAAGCCATTCTTTCTGACTGATATTTAGGGCACTTTCTGTATGAAAATTCTATACTGATCTACTTCTATGGAACAATTATTTGCTTTTAGTTCTCAGTCTCCACTAACTCTATGACGTAAACTCCAGCGAATGGCATTTGGTCTCCAAGCTCCCCAGGCCGGGTCTGTTCAGCTGCTGGACTAGTGAGTGGCAAGTGGTTGTGAATGAGCCCTGGTCCCTGCCTCTCTCTGTTAGTCAGGACCTGTTATCCCACTCAAATCCTCATTATTAGTTGTTAGAAGTAGCCACCACGTGTTCTACAGAAACTTGCTGGGGTAAGATATGCCTGGAGGAACGGACATCCCTCTGCTTCTCTCCCATGAAGTCACTTATCCCAGTGAAAAGACAGGACTGAGATGCCAACTGTGCAAAAATGCTTGGTAGTGTCATTGACTCACATTACATCGTACTTCCCCAAATCTGCCCCCTACATAGAGTTTACCATGTACATCTTGTAAACATTCTAATAGTCACTTTCCAGGGAAAAATAAAAAGGAAATGAAGGTGCAGATTAGGTGGGAACAACACCTTTACACAACATCGATTTTTAATGAGATCAAAACACAAGATAAAAGTAATTATGTTCTCAGAATCATCAACAAAACATGTGAAAATTAGAGTGCAGCCTATTGGGTTTTTTTTTTTTTTTTTGCTTGTTTGTTTACTTATAGAAAAAGTTATGGCATTTTAATAAGAGAATGCACAGGTTTGACCATCTTACTCATGAGGTGTTTTATGTGTCTGTGTGTGCATGTGGATGACACGTAAGCTCTCCCAAGGCTTGGGAGGGAATAAATTGTTCCGCTTTCTTGCGAATGCCATAATTCATCAGCCACTTGCACCTGTCATGATGCACATTCTTTCCCAGTGGGAATACATGTGCCTTCAAGAAGCCACCATCCCCTCCCTGTACCAAGCAAGAGCAGAAAGTTCTGTGTGTCAGTTAAGTCTGTCTGGCATCTTTGATCTTGCCTGGCTACTTGTCATCTTTCCAACTATTCTGGCTAAGGTGGTGCAGCTTTCACTTTGAACCAAAGTATTTTCACATCTTTAACAATCTAATGTATAAGTATTTGACAACACTTTTTAGTTTTGATTTGGTTTCTTGGAGGAGGTGTATGCGGTGGGTATGGAGAAAGGGTTTAAGAAAAAAATAATCCAGATTATGAATGTAAACTTCACTGAAACGCAGCTTCCTCAAAACAATGTGCTTCCTGCATTTGCAGATATTATTTTTGAAGCGTCATATTTGTCCCTCATTCCAGTGGAAATAATTTGTTTCCATTTATTTTCAATTTTACTATCGCATTTTCAGTTGTCTGCACTGTTTTTGATAGGAAATTGGCATACTTAAGTTATCAGCACTGTAGGAAAACTTAAGTATTTTTAGTATTTTCAATGTGAGGCCTATAATTTAATAACTATTTTATAAAAATACTTCTTGCTTTCTGATATATATATATATATCATATATTATATATATATATTTTTTTCCTTTGGGGCTATCTTGTTATATTTGAACATGTACACATGATAAAACCTAATAATCAAATTCTGCACAGATTTTTTTTTTCTCGTGGCAACATTCTTGAGCCATGATTACCCTTTTATAATGCCTTGTCCTAGTGGGCCCGATGACATTTCAGGCTTGTTATTTGTTGAGCCATTTTAACCTTGAACTATCTTTAAATCCTTCACAGTCAACTTTAGCAGACAGAGCCCCCTACTGAAAGTTCTGGTGACCCCGATTTCCACTGGAAACATATGGTCACTCCAAAGGCTGGGAGATCAGGAGGGTGAAACATACCCAAACCTGTGAAGGGGTGAGGGGGAGAGGTGGGAATGGAGAGAATGCTTTTGGCTGACGGCATGAGTCAATATCATCTAAAGTTATTTTTTTCAATAGCACATCCTTTTCTTGTGAAAGTTTGTATAAGAGAGGCACCTGCTCCCTTTAAATCATCTATTATTTCTCAAATGAGTATTTCCTGAGAAATTATTCTTTAGGTTGATAAAAGTTATGCAGGGAAAAAAGGTGTCATAGCCTCAAGTAAATTTTGAGAATGGTGGATTAAATACAATTAAATGTGATTCTTTGTTGCAGAACTTCTCAGTGCCTTTATATGAAAAGAAAGAATTTCAAAAAACAGAGTTTTTCCTAAACTTGTTTGACCATGGGTCTTTATTTTATGGCACATGTATTAACATTTTCAAAAGAATGTTTTATAGAATATCAATTTAGGAAATCCATTTATGATCTTTACTTATTTTTTTAAACACTCTGTTTTGAAGAATATTTTACTGAAATTTTATCCTAATTATCCCACTGTACATGAAACTGAAGGAAGGCTATTTCTTATCAATAGTCTTTATTTTTGTTCATGCTGAGGAACACTTGGATAGTCAGTGAATTTTTAATTATTAATTTGAGTCTTTGTTCATTTTTAAGCTACCTTTATCAATATCTTTGTTTACACATAGGTTCATCCATATTTTATAAATATTATTTTTGTTAGTGTTTATGGACATACTTTAACAGCAAGCAGTTTTTGAAAATAAGACTTGAGAACTCTGCATATAGATTTATAGATAAATGAAGTATTAATTCTATGTAGGAATTAATACATACAGGGTTATGGGCTGAAATCTCATGAAATCAAAGAGTGTTTAAGAAGGAAATTATCTTATTACTATCCCTGTTATAGTGGTTTTTCTACTTTGAAAGTGTACTTCTGGAATTGTACCAAATGCATACTCACTTTGTAAGTATGATGGGGCCACAGGAGTATTTGCTAGAAAATACACAGATTCTCATGAGAAAATGAAGGTTTTGCTAGATTTCTAGTTTGAAATATTCACAAGGTTCTGATTGCTTAAGTTGCATCTTAATAAACAACTATTCTTGTCTAATCCAGATCTTGTGATTTCTTTGTACTAGATCATTGATGCATTATTGTATCAACTAAAACGCTTCCATGCAAGAAGCAGTGCTTAGTCCAGAATTTAAATATTATCCTATTTTTGTATTAGCTTCTAGAAGAGAGTGCCCCAAGTTTTTCCCCCAGGAAATGCGGTTTGGCTGGTGTAACTTCAGCTTTGTTCGCAGGAGCACCATGTCACGTGAATTCTCTCCTGTTGAATTTAGGCCACTACAAAGTGTGGTATGAAATGGTCAGAATGATTAGGGTCACACAGTGCTTACTGAACTACTTCCACTTGGTATATTCATACTGCAGAGACTCTCGGCTTTTGGGAAAAGAGCTGCTTTGTTCAGGAGAAAGACAAAATTAATTCTCTAGACCTAAGTCTTCCATCTCAATGCTGCATCCTGAAGGGGTTTGTAAATTCCACTCTCACCCTGCCGATCCTGGGTCAGTAAACACCATCCTTGGTTTCCCTTGCAGAATAACGGTGCAGGAGAGGAACACATCCTCTGTCCTCCTGGGCCCAGGTGGATTCCAAGCAAAGGTTTCAGACAGGTGATGTCATGATTTTGTGACTGCTGCAAAGAACCTCTTTTAGGAATGTGTAGCCTTACTGTTCAAATAGCTTTCTTCCTGTAAAGAGCCCCTTTAAGAAAATACAATATGCAAACATTTAATATAAGTCAAATCCACAAATGTTATTAAGCATATTCATTAGATAATTGCTTCTTTCGATTACAGAAATATTCTCTACTCTGAAAATGTATTTGATTCCTTCAAATAGAAAACTTCTGGTGACTTGAAAAATATGACAAATATCAAAAGAATGAGAACTTCTTTTTAGGACCCCAGCAGCACCAGCCCCCTCCTCCACCCCATGTCCTGCTCTCTTGTTCAAAGAAATGCCGTGAGGACCACCAAGCCCAGCATACTTGATTGATATCTAGCGCCACCCTCCTGCTTCCAAATAGGGTTTCCAGACAAAACACAGGAGACCCTGGCAACATTTGGGACATATTTCTACTAAGATATGATTCACTGCTTATCTGAAGTTCAAATCTAACTGGGCATCCTCTGCTTTTATTTGCAAAATTTGGCTACCCTATTCCCAACATACTTGGACTCTGGCAAGACAGTGCACTGGGTTAAACAAACAAGAAAGAAAGAAAGAAAGAAAGAAAGAAAGAAAGAAAGAAAGAAAGAAAGAAAGAAAGAAAGAAAGAAAGAAAAGAAAGAAAGAAAGAAAAGAAAGAAAACTTTGTTCTGAGTATAGGAAATCTAAATCAATTGGTAATTCTTTCTGTCAACAACAATGCTGATTCTTTTTACTTTAACATTGTGGTTGATTCACGCATCGCCTTAGCAGCTATCTAGGGCTTTCTCTGGATAATTCCATTGAAGGCTCAGGAGTCCTGATGCTTCCCAATTAAATCCCAGCTACTGAATTGTCACTTGAGGTTCCCCCACTGACCGGCCACACCTAGCCTGCTAAGTAGGGGACCCCCACCCCCCCACTCCCCACCTCCCACCCCACCCCACCCCACCACTGCCATCGAATATGAAGCCTCTTGACCCCAAATGGGCGTCCCCTCAGTTCCAGAGAACTCCTAGGCCCACAAGGTCCCCAGGGCTGGGCACAGGGTCAGCCCCTTTGCTGTTCCCTGAGGTGCTTCCCCTTGACACACTCACTCTTTGTTGTGATTCAGTCCCTCCCAGTGTCTCATTATCCCAATGTTGGGAAGTGTGTGGAGGGGCATGCCTCTGACCCTTACTCCCATTTCTCGGGATCACGTGCTATTCTTAGTCAGTGTTCCACAAATGCTTCCTGAATGAATAAAAACTTCATTCCAACAGAAGTCCCAGATATACGCCCCAGGAGATTTTGAACATGTACGATCTGACGTACATGTTCAAAACCCGTTTTCCTGTGAAATAACAGGCTTTATCGGGGCTCTTGTAATCATCCTTATGAAGGGGGAAAACCTTATCAGCTTCTTTTAATTCCAAAAAGATAATCGCCACAACCTAAGCCTCATCGCAGCAATTATATCAGTTCTTTGTTCTTCTGTTTTAGATTTATGTTACCGAAATTCTCAGTGAATGCTGGGGATTGAACTGGGTCATTTTGTTTTAATCCAAACTCTCTTTCTCTCTCTCTCTCTCTGCAAGTATTGAAGACTTCGCCTCAGGACTTGCTTCTGGGCCTGCTGCTGTTTCTCCTGTCACTTTATATTTCATCAGGACACTTTGTATTTCCTTCTTCTGACTCAAGGAGGAGTGGGAAGAATTCTGACTTTAGAGTCAGAAAGGCTGAGTTTAAACCTAGATCCTACTCATCCCTTGGCTGAATCTGGGGCCACAGCTCCTAGTTTGTAGAACTTGGGTGGATGACAGGGCCACCAGGCCACAGAGCCTCTGGCGTGGCAACCTGGGTGTGCTTGGGTACACAGCAGGTCCTCAGCCCCTCCAGGTTTGTCTTCCCTCCCTTTCTCCTTCTTTCTCTTTCCTATAGAGTTCTTTGTAGTTTAGATCTGCTTGGTGAAATGAGTGATGAGCTTACCAGAAATGGAGTGGGAGACCTCACAACACACACAAAACCTCACCCCCCTCACACACACGAGGTAGCCACTCAACCACACATCTTTTCCAGAAAGCAACTTCCTTCATTTCCTTGATGAATTTAGAGACCTAAATATGGCAAATCCTTGATTAGCCCAGAGGCATTTTCTGCTGATGATTGCTCTATCACCTCCTTCTCCATGCTGGCTTTGCCTAGAGACCATGAATAGGAATAAATGTTTAGTTTTCCTAGCTTGCAAAGAGCTGGGAGTGGGGTCTTGTTCATGAGCTAGGGAGCCCCCCTCTCAGGTATTTGAGGTGAATACAAAAGACCCTGGGGTACTTGACCACTGACAAATGACCTCAGTCTCTCTTACAGCTGATTTGCAGTTGTGGACAAAACTTGCCTGAAGTGTTCACCGAGAATGCTATTACATCATTTTGTTGTCACTGGAATGAAAGGATGGGAGAAATGATGCGAGAAGTTCTCACTGCCATTATTTTATTTGCTCTGACAATTTAGAAAAATGCTGCAGCTTGCACTTCTGACGTGCCCAACAGTTGTTTGTAAAACTTAGAAATTTAGAAAAAGTGTCAGTTGCACTTGCTTTTTAAAATTATGCTAGACACAACACACCTCACGGATAAGGGCTGGTGGGAACTGGGGTTTGCCCTGACTCAGATGCAGCGTGTCACCTTCCTAATCCTCTCCTTGGGGAAGTCCTTTCATGGTCTCCACTTTGAAAACGAGGAAATCGGGGCTTAGGAAATGTTAGTCATCTACTGCTGTACCACAATCCCTTGAATGTTCAGTGACTTAAAACAACTGTCATTGACTTCACCCAAATTGCAGTGGCCTACCCAGGTGGGTCTTCTAGGTGCAGCTGAGATCACCAGACCTTATGTTCCGACTAAGATGTCTTCTTGCACATGTGTAGAGCTCGATGGGTGACAGAGCCACTGGGCTTTTTCCTACTTCCTCCCAACAGGTGGTCCTGGTTGGTTCACATGGTGGTGAGAGGGTTACCAGGGCAGCACATCCCAGTGAGCAAGCTCTTCCCAAAATCTCAGCGGTGCCCAATCTTGTCGGCCCAGTGGCCAAGGCGATCCTAGCACCAAGCCCAGAGCTGGGGGAGTTAGTCAAGAGGTGGAAAAAGGAGGCAGGGCCCATTGACTACAACAGGGAGGGCGAGTAACTAGCTCAAAGTAACCAGCTCATGTGGTAAGGATCAGGGTTTTGAACCCTAGACGATGGAGGCCCTATATCATAGAAGGCAAAGCTCAAGACCGAGGGGTCTGACCTGGACAGCTTGGGTTAAACTTTATGTTGCCCAACTCATATTCCACTGCTTCTTACTCTTAGAAATGGACATTAGAAGCTAGTTTCCTGGTATGAAAGCCCATCCTTGGGTGAAATATGCTGGAAAAGGTGAAGGGCCTTGCTTTACCACAGCTCACCTTGGCCAAATCAGCTTCTAGAAGCCCCGTGCTGCTTGTTGGTTTGACAATTTGAGACTCCTTCCACCTCGTCATAAGCTCCCTGTACTTTTTGATCCTGAAGACAAGATTTTGTAGCTCAATGCAAAGTCCAAGTTTCCAAGCGTCCTGCCTGGCTTTTCCTTTAAGTTGCCCAGTTATGCACTATGAGTTAACAACCTCGCCAGATTTATTTTGGTGCGGAAAATAGGTTCCCTTGAAGAGGTGCGCTGGGTGGTGGCTCTGGAGTCCCTGCAATGATTGTGCCTGTGACTCTGCTCTTGAAGGGCGGTATGGAACCTGAGGGGAGGGGGGACTGGGCAGAAGGGGGGTGTGTGTGTGTGTTTTGGGCTCCCTCCTAAAGGATGCTTTTGACCATCTGATAGGTTACCTTAATTATACCATTTCCTGCTCCCTGCCCACATTTCCACAATCTAATTATAGCACATGTGACACCCCGTGACCAGCCAGTAGCCAGAGATTAATATAAAGTCACAGCAGGACAATTTGCTCCCTGAAGCAGTTTACATGGCACTGCAAATATAGTCCTCATGGATTTGATGCTAATATTTTGATACACTCATCATCGTGTTAGCATGTGGAGCAGCGGGTTCCGTGAGATCTGATTTAGCTCCCATGGCAGGAACGGCTCAGGTTTATTCCCACTGGCCTGAGCAGCTTTTCTTCTAGAATGTGACCTTTGGATCCTTGGGGTCTGACATCTCTTCTGAAAGGGTTTTTCCCTGTAATGAAAGGTTCCAACTCATTCTAGATCTCTCTACTCTGAAGAAATGCAGCTGGCACCTGTTAGGAGTAGTGGGTCTTGCTGCAAGGTGAGTTTGGCTGCCCTCCTGGACATGTTATCTCCGCTCAGATAAAAGATATTGTGTGTGAGCATCTGAGTGGGAGAAGTCTGTTCATCCCCCACCATTCCCACCCCCTGCAGCTTTATTTAGCCTGGAGCTCCACTCTGGCCCTCCCAGACCTGGCAATGCCTGGAAGCATGGCTCTAGATGCGAGTTTGAGGGAGGAGGGTGGGAGGGGTTGACCAGCGGCTGTGGGGCCCCTTTCCTCCTCAGATAGGAGGGTCTGGTCATACATGTGAGGGGTTTTGAAGACCAGCCTCCAAACATATTAAAAAGTCTTCATGACTAGAGTGCCAACATGTGAACAATCCTCCCACTGGCCTGGGCTTTGTGTCCCCACTCATGGGTGGCTTGAGCTTATGGGGAGACATGTGAGGGGATGTGAGAGAAATACAGGAGGGAGGACAATGTCAGTTAAAAAACAAACTTCGAATTACAGCTGCGGAGACACTCTTGCAAAGTAGCATCGAACAGAGCAAACAGGGGCATGCACCACATGCCCTTTGATGGCATGGGAAGCAAATCCAAATGTAAGCATGAAGGGCTCTGTCAGCGTATACATTTTTCCTTCCTTCTTTCCTTCCTTCCTTCCTTCCTTCCTTCCTTCCTTCCTTCCTTCCTTCCTTCCTTCCTTCCTTCCTTCCTTCCTTTCTTCCTTCCTTCCTCTTTTTTTTAGAGACAGTGTCTCATTCTGTCTCCCAGGCTGGAGTGTGGTGAGGGGTTCACTGCAAGCTTGGTCTCTTAGACTCAAGCAATCATTCTGCTTCAGCTTCCCTTTTTCTAAAAGATAGGATCTAGCTATGTTGGCCAGGTTGGTCTCCAACTCTTAGCCTCAAGCAATTCTCTCACCTCCCAAACTGCTGGGAGACATCTCACCAAGGCTTTCAGTTTTTAAGAAACTCAAGGAAGCTTCCATTAAGACAAGATATGTCCCGGTAAACTGGTCTCATCAGGCTCTCCTCCCCCAGAAGCTGATTCTCAGGCACTAAAAGTTTTTAAGATCTATTGTACAGAATGGTGACAAAACTTAATAATATCATAGTGTATATTTCTACATGGTTAAGAGTACATTTCAAATTCTCCCCCCAGGGAGGTGATGGAAATGTTCGAAATCTGGCTGGCCCTGGGAATTCATGTGATACATATGATTATTGTTTGTCAGTTAAAAACAGTAATTTTAAAAAAGCTATTCTGTAGGTCACTTTTCAACATGACTTTGAAGATCACTTCAGTGGAGTCTGACATGTGAACTATGCAGGCACGCCAAGCTAGGGGCTCATGAACATTTGCTTAAGGTTCACAGAACCATCAGCATAGCAGGTGGAGAATGCATAGGGAGGGGCTAAGCCCCCGGAGGGCACCAGGGCAGTCACTGAGCATCCCCATGAATTCCTGGGGCCAGCCAGAATCAAAGCAGCTTCCAGGAGCCCTGGTTTCTGGCCTGGGGATGGTTTTCCCTTTGGGGGCTTGGCTGTAGGAGTCCCGCATCTCCCCCTAAGAGGCCCACTTCACACTAGGGCACAGGGTCAGAGACCCTTGCGTGGGAAGCTCACACCCCCCTGACACCTAGCCCCACAGTGTAGTACTCCGAGGTACAGACCTGCTGCTTCTCAGGGGCACTGAACCCCTGACTCCTTGACAAGCTCTGTGATCTGGGGAGAGAGCCACCCAGCTGAAGAAAAAGGATTAAATCCCAGAGATGTCCTCACAGACTCCTCCACCAGGATTGTTGTTTTGCTACAAGAGCAGCTGGGGCTAGATACCAGTATCTCCCCTTCCCTGCACCCCAGCTTTATTAAAGAACAGGGAGCTGAGGAAGACACACAGGATCTCTGTCCTGTCTTTACTTTGCCCTCTCTTGAGTTTAGAGGAACATCACAGCGTATTGTGTAGAAAACAAACATTCTCAAGAATTAATCCACCAGAGTGCAATATGGTTCATAGCCATGAAGATTAACACCGGTAGAAATGAGAAAAAAGTACAACTAGAGCTACACTTCCTCTGGGTTGAGGTTTGAGACTCAGCAGTGTCATAAGGGTAGAATGTTTATTCCTGGTGACAATGTCAGAACCAGAAAGAAAACAACTTGATTGTCAGGTTCCAGGTTGAGCCCGGCAGGCTGGCAGAAAACTGTTGCTTTGTCAACGAAGCAAATTTGATTCTAAAGTCACTGAGAAAGAAAAAGTCCAGCTCCTTTTATGTCACTTTTAATAAAATGTTGCTTTAATAACTCTGACATCTCTTTATATTATTCCTAGATTTTAAGATTTCCCTTCAAACTGGGGCCATTAAATACTTGGACCTTTCTGAAAAAACATATTTTACAAATTAAGATTTACATTTCATGTTTGTGTGTGTGTATATGTGTGTGTGCACATGTGTGTTTCTCTACACTGCTTTGTACAACTTTAAACGTTGTTTCAGGAAGAGAAGAGTTTGTATTTTGTAAACACGACAGCAGCCACCAGTGGCTAATATTTTTCTGTATCCAAATTGAGGCTTCTCTGCAGAAATCTGAAAATGATCTCAGATAACTTTTTATGACTGACCTCAAGGCATCCAAATTCTTTTCAACTGAAAGGGCATCCAAGATTTTAAAATACACCCTCACCCTGGAAGGACCCAGGGCCTAGATCGGAAGGGTATAGTTTCTGAGTATTGTTGCTGGAAGATCTCATAAAAGGATGAATGTATAAACAATTTTGGAATCACTGGATGCCGGAGGGGGCCAATGTGATGTGTCTGGATGGCTTCACTGAGACATACGACTGATTAGATATTAAAGTCAGGTGCTAGAAAATCAAGGTCATGCCACGTTGCATTTTTCTCAAACAGCTGGGCCCAGATAAGTTAAGGAGTGGGTGATACCACCAGACAGATAAGGTGGTGGCAATTTTTAACTATCTTAAAATATTGTTACAGCAAGGAAGGTCGTGATAAGATCAAAGCATCTGGAATTCTTTAACAAGTGCTGAGATTTCTTTTGTCCTCTCCTTGCCCCAAGCCTCCCCCTTCCTGCCAGCTCTGTACACACACACACACACACACACACACACACACACACACACACACACGCACACACACACACACACACACACACACGAACACACGGGGCCACATCGTTTTCTGGAATATGCTGCCATACAGAAAGGCTTTTGAATATGAATGCAGGAAGTGCTCATGATTTTTTTCCGTCCTAGAGCGGGTTGATTTATGGTCTGGATTACTGGAAACAGTAATTCTTTGCTCTTTATGATGTTTTGGTGGGAGGTGCAGTAGCCTGCAGTCAGAACAGCATGATTTCAACTAGGTTTTTACAAAAAGGTCTCTGCAGAAAGGGTGGCTGTGAATTGGACAGCTTCTGTAAGAGAGCAGTTAATAAGACACTAGCACATTAATCATGTGACAGCTATTGGGTTTAGCAGGGAAAGGCACTGGCTTTTAAAAACAGCAATTTAGGTGACTACTGTGTTGAAAGAGGTTGGCTGAACACACTGTTTTTAACCCATGGTTATCAGTTCAGTTGTGTTGGTGGTTTTTACAGACATCTTGTCATGTATCTAGAACTTTTAATATACCTAATATAATAATTAATCTCTCCCATTACAGTTCATTCTAATGTCAATTTCCAGAGCCAGAAATATGTTAAAGAATAAGCTGGTTATCTAGTAATTCTGGAAAAACTGTCAAGAGTTATTCTCAAATTATCTGGACAATATATGAATCCTTCCATCTTTACTGGGCGGCCCGGACAACTCCACAGCAAGTTTTGCAGCGGGACAGCTTGCAAAACCAGTCACCATTTGTTAGTGAAATTGATTTCCCTTAACTGAGTTGAAGAAGTTTATTTTCTGTAGAAGTTGACGTCTAGAAATGCATCAGGATTTCTGTTCTTTGGACCAAATAAGACATAAAATGAAAGTGATTTCATGATTTTGACAATAGAAACTCAGCTATTATTTTGTAAGAAACAAAGACACTACTTGTTCAAAGCAAGAAGTGATGAACTTCTGTTTCTACTCATTTGTTGCATTTTATTAGTGAAATGCAACACAAATGAAGTTGCATTTATTGGGCAATTACAGTCAACAAGACAACAATAAAGTGCAATGGAATAAACCACAGTTTTTGCCCTGAGGGAGAGAAATGTGCGATAATTAATTAGTGAAGAGAGTTGTTATTTTGAGGGTATTACAATCATGGTTGCTGGAGCCGGACCTGCCTAGGTTCAAATTTTGGTTCCAAATCTCACTAGCTGCTAATCTTTGTCAAGTTATTATATAATCTTCCTGTACCTCAACTTCCTTGTAGTTAAAATGTGTAAATAAATTTGAAGAAGTAGAATTGTCTGACCAAAAGTCAAATAATAAAGCAATTGGTAGAAATTTCTGGTTACTCTCCAAAAGAGTTACACTAATTTAACTCTTCCACCCACTGTGCATGAGATGTATAATTCACTAATTGTAGACCTTAATTCATCGGATTGTCATGAGGATTAACAGTCATTATGAATAATAATACATACATTCATTTTTAAAAAACAATGCCTTTTACATAGTGAGCTCTCAGAAAGAAAATTTTTGCATGCCCATATTGTAGATTACGATGCATTAATTTAAAATTATGCCACACTTGTGGATTTAGAGGCAAAGGAAAATATTACTAATACCTTGTTCAGGGAAGACTACAAAACAGTTTTATAAATGTTTTATGCATTTGTGTATATTCTTAACAAAGACCGGTATTAAAAGGAGTTTTAAAACAATAAATGTTTTAATTATTTTTCAGGTTGGCACAGATGCAGAAATAAAGTCCATACTTTATTTCTGATACTGTAGGCCATAAATGAGAATTAGACACGCTCATGCATAGTTGGTAGAGGAGTTGAATTAGTGTACTTTTTCTTGAGAGTAACTTGAAATATCTATCAAATGCTTTACTATTTGGCTTCTGGCCTATTAATTCTACTTCTTCAAATGTAAGCTAAGAAAATAATCATTGACATGTGAAAAGATTCATCTATGCAACAGAGTTTATACTGCAATAAAAATCAACAAATTCTAGCTACATGCAATAACACAGAAAATCTTAAAATCATCAAATTTGGTAGGAGAAGCCAGGCAAAAGAATACATACTCCATAATTAAAAATCAGTGAGGGTGGACAAGGTAGCTCATGCTGGTAATCTCAGTCCTCTGCAAGGCTGATGTGAAAAAATTACTTGAGGTCAGGAGTTCCAGACCAGTCTGGGCAAAATAGTAAGACCCCCATCTCTACAAACAATAAAAATATTAGCCAGTTGTGGTGGCACACCTGTAGTCCCAGCTACTCCAGAGGCTGAAAGGGGAAGATCACCTGAGCCCAGGAGTTCAAGGCTGTGGTGAGCCATGCTCACACCACTGCACTGCCCTCTAGCTTGGGTGACAGAATGAGATCCTGTCTCTCTCTCTCTCTCACACACACACACACACACACACACACACACACAAATCCACTGAATGATTTATAAAGTTCAAAAGCAGTCAAAGCTAATTCAAAGAATTAGGAGTCAACATAGTAGTTGTTTTGGGAAAGGCGAGAGGTGATAGTGATGAAAAACGTAATGCAGCCTGGAAATTGGCTGCATTCTCTTTCCTGATCTAAGTACAAGTATAGCAGTGCTTACACAGTGTGCTGTGTCCATTTAGGATGTGTGCACATTCTGTATCCTGTGTATACTGCTACATTTTTTTCCAAAAGAGGAATCAGTTCATTTATCACCGTGGTGTGCCTTAGTAAAATTTTATAACCATATTTTTATTATTATGTATTAATTAAATCATTGAACTTACCAGCATGGAAATTTCTAAGTTTACTAGTTTCAAATCGATCAATATGGAAACATACTAGCGATATAGTGAGCTGAAAACTGTATCCCATAATATATATGATCTCATTTTATTATAAGAAAACAACTTGTATTTCTGTGTAAACATAGGCACCACAAACTCTGGAAAGCTATACAAAGAGACATTAACAAAGATTATCTTCAAGTGGTAGATGTATAGCTGATTTTTCTTATATTTTTATTTTTAGTATTGTCTGAGTGTTTTGCAAAGAACACAACACTGCCACCTTGCAGATGACTGTGGCTACCTCGTAACAGATCCGTGTGTCACATTTGCCTCTGTAGAAGTGAAAAAACTTCACCTCCATCTCCTTTGGGTCCGAGCTGGGTTTGAGATGAAATTGACCTAACATAGATTAACAGGAGAAAAACATCATGCACATTTTACGTGGCATGGAAACCCTCATAAAAGACGTGACTCCAACGTAGTCATTAGAGTCAGTTACTTCATATACTGAATTGGACAAAGAGTAGTCACTTTTGAAGAAGCTACTAAATTACATGATGAGGCTTAAAAGAGAAGAGTTATTCTAACAAGGTCTTTACAGTATTCTCTTGGGTTTGACTTCTTGTCCTTGAGGATAAGGATGTTGCCTCTTTCTAGAATAGGGAGGGCGTCTTTCACATGGGAATTTCAGCTTCTGCTTTTAAGAAACAGTACAAAGGTCAAAATGATCTTTTTGCACCTGCTGTGTTTCAAGTCTTTTAAACTTAAATAATCGAGCTGCCAGAATAGCATATTTTAGCCCCTTCACCCCTGCCCCCCACATGGGCACCAAAGTAATCTTTCAGGCTGTGACTCAGGGGGTTGCTCTCTCATGTGAAGCCCTCTGGGAGCTCCCCTCCCCTGCACACTGAATAAGATCTCCAGGGCAAACTTGGTGTACCTCCTTCTCCTGTCTTGTGTGTGCTTCGGGCGGGCTGGTCTTTCATTTCTCACTGGCTGTCCCTTCTGGGCCTTCACACGGATGCTCTCAATCATCTCATTGGTGCCATTGCTTCCCTGAGGCTTCAGGTCCAGCATCATTATTTTCGCCTATCACCTGCTCTTCTTTACCTCCAAGACACTTATTAACATTTATAATTGTATTTTTAGTTTGGAGTTAGAATTTCCAATGTTGCCTGACATGCACCCCCTCCTTCAGACCCTCTGTTTTGTGAGGGTGGGGCCCCGTCTGTGCTGCTCACCAGAGAATCCCTACAGCTGTTACCTGATAAAAAAACAAAGCCAAAAAGGTACTTATGCAAATAACCAGTTGTTTATTGAAATTAAAAACTAAACTTGAGCTTGCAATAGAAAAAGAATGAAATGAACTAAATTGTCATTAAAAAATAGCAAAGTAAATTATTGCTAAAAGGGTATTGAAGAATTTTTTATGACATGGAAATTTGTTTGGGATATATTATTAAATGAAGAAAGAGTACCACAAAAGAATGTGACAATATGAGTCAATGTTTGTGAAAAAAATAGAAGAATTTATCTAGGCAGAGAGCAGTCTGGAAATAAAAGCACACAAAGCATTCATAGTAGCTATCTCTGTGCAGTGAGATAATGGAGGTTTTTAATTTTTTTTTGAAAAAAATTTGCATATCTTTATTTTTTCAAACGTGCATTGTTACAGTAATGAAAAAACAATGTGTTATTTTTAATTAAAAAATATGAAAGCAAACTAGTTTGCTATGTGTTTAAACAACATGAAGCTATAATTCATTTAGGAAAGGTGTTTCTTTCACAGCTTCTGCTGTAGTGAAGTTATGTGAGGGACTTAAGACCCAACCCCCGGTGGGCCCTGTCAACACTGAGTCCTACACCTTGCGGCAGCACCACCGCCTGACTATAAGCCTGACTAAAGTCATATTCTGGTTCCATAAGGTACGAGTGTATCTTGTTTCTCAGGGCAACATTCAGCCCATTTCTGAGAAGATGCTGCACAAAATCCCACCCTTTGGATTCTCTAGTGATGTGCTTGTAACTGGATGTCATTGAGATCAAGCAACTGTGAACACATACCACAACCCTGCAAGTGAGGAAACTGGAAAGTCAATGGGAATAGATGTGCACACTGCCACATACTCACCTTCTGCCCTAGCTGGTCACAGGTCCTTTTGTACATAAGGCAGAACAGAACAGTAATGTTGAAGTCTCTGGCTCTCAAGAAACATCCTGCAGGAACACGCCTCAGAGACTGAATTGACTGGATTCATTTTACTTGTTAGGAAGAAGCAAGTTAGGAGGGAGAATGGGAGTTCTCTTAAGCACATGGGGCATATGGGGAAGGTGTCTGTGTTGCTGGGGGGTGTTCTAATGACACCCGTTCGAGGTCCCCACAGCAATTTGCTTCTGTGCATAGTGGCAAACTTCACCTTCAAAGGAGTTTTATGATGTTGAAACAAACCGTCTGACAAATTGACACTGTAAAATATGGGCCAGTTTTTGTCACTTTTAACCAATTATAATTTTATATAGCTAAATTTTCATAAGTAATTTTCTCAGAGTTTGAAAAAAAATGCCACATTCGTTTAATGGGCCTTGTTTTATGATGTTATTCTCATGTTCTCTTTGAAGGCACTGTCATCATTCTGTCTTCTAGATGATCTTAGAATTCATTTAATTGTGGGGGGCTTCCCCAAACATAGTCCTTGGCAGTGAGTTACCAGAGCTCGCACATTCCAGGAAGCCTCATTAGCTGGGAAGGATAGGGCGATGTTTGTCTTCCACATTCCAGTGCCAGGGAGAAAGCTCTTTTGCAAAGAGAGAGAGGCCTGGCATGTTTGCATTATGGCAGCATCACCCCAAGCCATTCAATAAAGCAAGCAACCTGTGTGCACCGATCAAGGCTGATCAGAAGTGGCCTGAAGGGCTGGAAGGGGGCTGAGAGTCCCCTGTGCTTTGGTGTGGTCAGCATGCTCCTGCCTCCTGGGCATTAAAGGTATTTAGGAATTTTGTTGATTGTTGAGCTGCTTCTTACCAACTGGGAGAGGGATCTGTGGATCTGCTGAGGAATGTCTGATGAAGAGATCAGCCCACAGCTATTCCCTGCTATGTTCCCACAAATGCTGTTATCAAAGACATTGCAATACAGTGAGTTCCGAGAACTTTAAAACAAGTCTTTCTTCTTTTCCTTTGTATCTATAAAATGAGAAAAATTTACTTCACAAAGTCAGTATACTAATCTCTAGCACTCCCTGGAGTTTCTTCAGGAAAAAGATTCAATGTATACAACATTTGTCATTGTCTTCGTTATCAAGTTCTATTTGGTCATCCTTGGCGTGTATTTCTGTGATGTGATTTTGAAGCCACTTGTCTTCTTGACACACACATAACTGTGACCATCTGAACACGAGGCCTTGTCGGTATGTACCAGTGCATAATGGGGAGGACCCACAGAAGTTGGCGTTACGCATCTATGTTGGCATCAGAAAGCTCAACAGGGAGGGCAGCTTTCCAGTCAGTCCCATGTAGGCTGTCAGAAGGCAGCAAGACCTGAGCAGAGATGGGGAGTGTAATTCATGTTATAAATGATGTAAATACCAAATATAGATAAAGAAAGGACCAAACACCAAAGCCATGGGACCATTCCTGTTATGACTTACATGTGAAAATTCTAAATTAAAACTCGGCGGTTAATAACCTGTCATGTGTCCCCCCCCAATTAATTATTTTTCAATAGAGAATTATAGTAATGTAAAATGGTTGGATACTAGGAGTTTCTTAACACAGTTCACTATATTAACCCATTTAAGAAAAAGAGGTTTGATTACATCAGCAAATTCTCAAATGTTGATAAAATTTAGCAGATATTTCTAGAAACATATCAGGATAAGGAGGAAATAATTTAAGTTTGAAAGAGACAATTTCTGAAAAACAGCAGGTATTGTTCTAAATTATACATGTTAAACTCATTTCTACTAAAATTGGAAAAAAACAGGGATTTGCGATCACTGTTATTATTTAATATGTTTGAAGAAAAGGAAACAGCTATTCAAATACTTGGAAAAAAGCGATGAAACTATTCTTTTTGCTAGTGATATAAGCACCTAGCTACAAAATCCAGTAATACTCTAGTCAAAAAGAAGTTATTGTTGTTAATTTAAAAATTGGTGAAGCATCTAGATAAAATACATGTAAAATCAGTAGCTTTCTTTTTGCTAGTTATAACTAGTTAGAAATGAGAATAATAAAAAGCATTATTCCATTAAAAATAAAATACATTTATATAAAGTGTTCAGAAATTCATTTAACCAGAAAAGTATAAGCTCATTTTGAAAAAAATTAAAAATGTTACAGAATACCATAAAATACGATCTCAACAGACATATAGTCTTTTTAATACGAAAATAAAATATTATAAAATATCAGTTCTCCAGGTACATTTATGCATTTCCAAATAAAATTTTTTTTCCTCTCGAAATAATGATCTTAAAGTAGAAGAATTAAATTATGAACAAGTAGTATGGTGAAAGATTCTAGCCTTCTCAGACATTAAAACACTTTAAAGCCACTGAACTAAAAACAATATGGTACGAGTATGGAGAAAGATTGACAATTAAGTGGAAAATATTGAGAGCCTAGAAATAGATCCCAGTACATTAAGGAAGCTTGAAAAAGGGGGTATTTAAATTCAGTGAGAAAGATGGACACTGTTCTCTTTTAAAGAGTGCTAGTACAACTGGCCTTTTGCCCAAAATAGAATTAACTTGGATTTCATCTTACATGAATTGAAAAACACAAAAAGGATTGATTATGTAGGGTTAAACATTTAAAAGTAAGCATTGTAAAACAATATTAGAGCAATGACAGAGTTAAGGTGATGGGGTTTTATAAGAAAGGTGGTAAATCAGAAATGGTAAACAAAGTTGACTATTTAAAAATGACATTTTTTTTTTTTGTAAGACAAACATATCACACACAAAATTAATGGACAAATGAAAGATGAAGGAGAAATGTTGGATTCCAGGAAGTTAAAAGTTCAAGTTAAACGATAAAAAGGGCTAAAATTTACAAATATTCTATATAAAGAGTATTTGCAAACTGGTAAGAGTAGCATAAACAAGCCAAGGGAAAACACACAAAAGACACCAAGAAACTACAGATTAACAAATCCATATAGCCTATAAACACATAGAAAAGAAGCTCAACCTCTGGCTTAGTCAGGGAAATTCAAAGTCATAGATTTCACAATATTCCTACCACTTTGGAAAATTAAAAAAAAAAAAAAAACTGGCTGAGATGTGAGAAAACTGTACTCTCACAAATTTTTAGTGGGTTTGTGAACTGTTTCATTCTTTTTGGAAAGCAATTTGGAAACTTCTATTAGCATTTAAACTACTCATATATATCCTTGACATAGCACTGCCATCTGTAAGAACCTATTCCACAAAAATAAAATATCAGACTCGAAGACTATGTTTTCAGGAGTGTTCATGGCAGCACTATTCATACTTAACAGAATCAAGCCCAAAGTGAGTGTCAATACAAAAATGGTTAAATAAAATATGGTACAATTATACAATGGAATATAAAGTGGTTTCCTAAAATAATAAAATTGATCTTTACCCAACAACTTGGAGGAAATCTCACTATATCCTATTAAGTGAGAACATCAAGACAGGGAAAAGCTTAAGAACACATAAAACAGTTTGAAGAGAACTACAGTGGGTTGTATTATGGTCCCTAAATATGCTCAAGTTCTGAGCTCCAGGATCTGTGGCTGTAACCTTATTGGGAAATAGGGTCTTTGCAGATGTAATTAAGTTACGGATTTCAAAATGAGTTTATCCTGAATTAGAGTGTTACCTAAATCTAATTACGGGTGTCTTCTTAACAGAGAAGGGGAAAGATTTGGGACACAGATATACAGAAAGAAAGGCCATGTGAAGAAGAAAGTGAAAGCAGAGACTGGGGTGAAGCATCTACAAGCTAAGAATGCCAAAGATTGTGGGCCACCATCAGAAGCTAGGAGAGAGGGATGGGGACAGATTTTCCCTCAGAACTCCCAGGAAGAGTTTGGCCTCCTGAGCTGTGAGAGAATAAATGTCTGTTGTTCTAAGCTACCCAGTTGGTGGGAATTTGTTATGGCAGCCCTAAGATACTAACATAGAAATTAAGACCAACACCCTGTTTGTATATATCATTTTCTATGCAAATAAAGACATAAAGATGGAAAAAAGTATGGAAGACGCCCACCGTGTTAACACCAACACCCTGTTTGTATATATCATTTTCTATGCAAATAAAGACATAAAGATGGAAAAAAGTATGGAAGACGCCCACCGTGTTAACACTGGACAGAGATTACTGTTTAAATTTCTATTTCCTTGACTCCACAAAACTGACCATATCCCTTTGACCTTCCTTTGAATTCAAGGAAGTAGCTCTGGTCTGGTTCTAGATCTTTGTATTAGTTCATTTTGCGTGGCTAAAAAGGAATACCTGAGACTGGCTAATCTATAAAGAAAAGAGGTTTATTTTGGCTCACATTTCTGCAGACAGTACAGGAAGCATAGTGCTGGCATCTACTTCTGGTGAGGCCTCAGGAATTTTACAATCATGGCCCTGGGGGCAATGGAATAAGAGCTATTGCTGGAGGAGAGGGGGGGAGCACAAGGGAAGAGAAACGCGGGCAAGGGCAAACTTATGAACAGACAGAGAGCTGAAAAGGACAGCTCTGACCCTGGGTACTGGATGGACAGAAGATTGGTATGGTTTGTATTGTTGCCCTGTCCAAATTTCACGTTGAAATGTGATCCCCATTGTTGGAAGTGGGACCCTGTGGGCATGTTTGGATCATGGAGGCAAATCCCTCATTAATGGCTTGGTGACTTTGGCTTGGTGACTTTGGCAAGGTCGTGAGTTCTCCCTCTGTTAGTTCACCAGAGAGCTGGTTGTTTTAAAGAACCTGGCACCTCCCTGTTCTCCCTTGCTTCCACTGTCACCATGTGACACACCTGCACCCTCTCAGCCTTCCACCATGATTGTAAGCTGCCTGAGGTCTCATCAGAAGCAGATGCCAGCACCATGCTTCCTGTACTGTCTGCAGAAATGTAAGCCAAAATAAACTTATTTTCTTTATAGATTAGCCAGCCTCAGGTATTCCTTTCTAGCCATGCAAAATGAACTAATACAAAGATCTAGAACCTGACCAGAGCTACTTCCTTGAATTCAATGGTCAAAGGGATATGGTCAGTTTTGTGGAGTCAAGGAAACAGAAATTTAAACAGTAATCTCTATACATTTCTTTCTTTTAGTAGTAGATTGAGATGTAAAGCAAAATGTATAAGATTCTCATTTTTAAAATACAAATTTAAAAAAGAAACATGGGAAAGTGTTACATAATAGCGAGCCTACTGGACCCTTTATATTCATTAAGCTGTACACTTATGTCTAAGATCTTTTTCATTTCTATCTATCTATAATATTCCACAGATCTATCTGTCTCCCTGTCCTCTAGGGAATCCCTGAGATTATTTGCCCATTTGCAGAGACAAATCAGTTGATCCAGCCGCTCAATTTTTTGCCAGAGGAAGATGGAGAGTTGACACAGAAAGAGCCAGCTACAAAACAATCACAACCCTAGAATAGATCTTCAGGAATCTTGCATCCTTTTTATTTTTCTTCTACTTCTGGAGATCACCTCGCCTACAAAGTGTCAGGGCTGTGTTCAGTTACTGATGTTCTCCTGGAAAGCGGTTCTCCAGTGCCACCTCTGCACACCCCCGGACTGTGGTGCAGGAGATTCCTGGGCCAGATGGTGGCATTGCATTTCCTGGCCGTTTGCAGGTCTCCTTCCATGACTTCTGTCCTACCTCCAGCTTTGCTTATTGCCTTATAAATAAATACCGCAGACTCTAAACCAGGGGTCTGAAAAGGAAATGTCTAAAGGGACCTGATAGGTAATGTGAAAGGGAGTGGATGGGCGGTTTTAAGTCACATGTTACTGCACATGTGAAAACAAGTGTCGACTTCATTTGACCTCTGGAGAACGCAGAAGCTAGGACTGAGGTGAACACTTCTTGCTGGACTGTTGCTGGAAGGGACGGGGGTCCATGCTGCCTGGTTTTCAAAAGGTGAAATTTGGATTTTTGTGGGATGTCTCTCTGTTTATAAACACTGGCAACTATTTCAAAATTTTCAAAGTCCTGTGTGGGTTACAATCAAAAGATGTCTGAACACTGGACACTGCTAGGAGAGGACAGAGGAGTGACAGAGACATGTGGCAACACACTGGGTCCACTATCGGAGGGAGAGAGGGCCAGCTAGAACCCAAACTTCACCTGCATGCCACCAACTTATGTAGTAAATCCCCACCTGTACCCCACAACTCAATAAAATAAAAATAAACTCAAACAACAATAGATGTCTGAGGACAAAATTTGTTCCAAGGCCACCAGTTAGTTCCCTCTGAAATTCTGAACATATTTTCATTTGGTTTCTGCTAAATGATGCTTTAAGGTCACTTAGAAACGAATTCACACCAAGCTATCAGTTGCTTAGTGTCTGGCCACTGTCAGGGTTCCTTACATCTCAGCAATGGATTCTTTCAGTTCTGAAGTTTCCCAATCTTTTCAGGATGAGAAAAGATTCTTGAAGAAATAACACTTGCTTTTATATTTTTGCTTTACAAAGTGAAAACCCCTCTTTAACTCCAGAAAATACTTCAGAGTCCCTTGTGATAATGGTTATTCTCCAAGTACTTTTTGAGTAAAAAATACGTAGTAGCTAAAGTCTATTAAAAATTTAGTAATATTTCTAAACAAGTATGCATTTTGGTAATCTCAACATCGTATTTTTAAAAGTATATGTCAGACTTTAGCCTCCAGTCAAGATGAGACAATAAGGACAGAATTTGCCCTCTTATCTGAAACAACCAATGAAACCAGACAAAATACATGTAACATTAGTTTTCAAAATACTGGACATCAGGCAACAAAGGACAGTGACCCCTGAGAGATGGAAACAAGCAGTATGAGCCCTGTGACTGATCTTCAAAAGACACTGTGAAGAGAATAAATAGATAAGCCCCACACAGAGAGAAATTATTCACAAGGCTTATATCTAATAAAACATTCATACTTAGGATATATTAAGAACTATCAAAACTCAATAATAGGAAAACAATCCAATTTGAAAAGTGAGCAAATTTTTTTTTTTTTTGCCTTTGTGTATGTGTGTGTTTTGAGTTGGGGTCTCTCCCTGTCTCCCAGACTGGAGTACAGTGGTAAGATCATGGTGGCTTCTGCAGCCTCAACCTCCTGGGCTCAGGTAATCTTTCTGCCTCAAGTTCCCAAGGAGCTGTTACTACAGGCATGTACCTCCATCTTTGGCTAATTTTTTTGATTTTCTTTAGAGACAAGTTCTCACTATGTTGCCTAGGCTGGTTTTGAACTTCTGGATTCAAGCAGTCCTCCCACCTTGGTCTCCCAAAGTGTTAGGACTACAGGTGTGAGCCTGGCCAAAAAGTGTGCAAAACATTTGAATAGATGCTTTATCAAAGGAAATATAAAGATGGTAAGTAAGCACACAAAAGATACTCAACTGCGTTAGTGGTTAGAGAAAGGCAAATTAAAACCACAATGATCTATTCACTTTCACGATACATCTAGTAAAAATGACTAAAGTTAAAAACTGACATTGTCAAGAATGTGGAGGAATTGGAGCTCTACAGTCAGCCAGCTGGAGGGAATTCAAAATGGTGCAATCTCACTGGAAACAATTTCACAGTTTACTCATAGGTGTTTATCTAAGAGAAATAAAAGTTTTATTTCCATACAGAGACTTGAACACCAATGTTCATAGCAGATATATTTGTAATACTACAGAACCAGGAACCAAGTTGTGGTGCATCTCTACAATTGAATACTTTTCAACAATGAGAGGAAATGAACTCTTGGTACAACACAGATTTCAAATAATTATGCTGAGCAGAAGAAGTCAACCAAAAGAGTATGATTTCATTAATATAGTATTCTAGGAAATGCAAACTAATCTGTTGTAAAATAAAACAGTTTAGTTGCCTGGAGACAGGACTGAAAAGAGGAAGGGGAAAAGTGAGGAGTAAGAGGAAGAGATGACAACAGATCATGAGACATCTACAGATGAGTGGATAAGCAAGACGTGGTACATACACAGTGGGATGTGGTCCAGCCCTAGAAAGGAAGGAAATTATGTCATATGTTACAACATGGATGAAACTTGAAGACGTTATACTAAATAAAAAACAGCACTCACAGAAAGATTATATGTGTCTCAGTCGATTCCAGCAGCTATAACTAAATCGCTTAGACTGGGTCAATTGTAAACAACAGAAATCTATTGCTCACCTTTCTGAGAACTGTCTGCTGAGGTCTCTGTGTCTGCTTCAAAGACAGTGACTTCTTGATGTGCCCTCACAGTGTGAAAGGGGATAAAACACTTTCTCAGGGCACTAAGGCCATTCATGAGGATGGAGCCCTCATGACCTTTTCACCCCCCACGGCCCTATCATGGTGACAGGGATGGTTTTATGGGGTTCATACATAAGTCAAAACTTATCAAAGCAGGAAATTGAAATGTATGTGTTTTTTCGTGCCTGGTTCCACCACTAACCAGCTGTGCAATCTTGGAAATCCTATTACCTTCTAGAGTCTCAGTTTCCTCACCTGCACAACCGTAATAATAGTATCCACTTGATATGGTTGTGAGAATTAAGTGAAATGGTATATGTAAACATTTAGAGGCTGTCTCCTAAGTGCAATCTGAATACAATTATTCTGCTCTCTGTGAGTAAACTCTACCTTGCTGAACACAGCTTATTTTTTAGCATAATTTTCCAAATAAACTACTAGTGAGGCAGAGAATCGGGCTGACAGATCTCTATGTTCTCAACGTGTTTCATTAAAAAAAAATTAGGACTATAAAAAAGATCAGACCAAGGTAGCTAAATAATAAAATGCCCATTTGTTTGAATTCTTACAGAAATAAATAGGGCTTGAAAATAAATGGGTGAATGTTCCATGTTTGATGCTTAACCAATAACAGGGTGTTTATAGAGAGAGGACTGATCTTGCAATCACTGGAAAATGCAACTAATTATTCTAAAGGGTTTGTAGAAGCAGAAGCAGCCAGATATTTTATGCTTTCTATTTTTCTGATGCTTTGTTTGGTATAGTTTCTGTAATTCTGATAAAAGTTCTTTTAAAAACTCATTTGAATGTCTCTTTAACAGAGTAGGAGTTGCAAATGCTCTAATAATTTTTACTACTTTCATATTTAAAAATAATATGCCCTCTAAACATTTACATTCAAGATTTGTTTTTCCTCAGATGTGTAAATAACACATAGTAATTTGCATCTCATGCATAAATCTCACTCTGCTGAATACAAATATTCAGGAGAGTTCCTTGTTTCTCTTCTCTATTTTCTTGCTTATGGTAGTTTAGTTGACTAATATTTCCAGAGAGATGGGGAAGGGGGAAGGCACTGGTGGTTAGAAAACTAATCTCTGATTACTGCTTTCTTGCAATCAGTGGTAGGGAATTCAGAACTAAATAACTAGCTCAGTCTTTTACAAGACTAATAAAAATATTTCAAACTTTAATATTTTCCCAGATGAATGTACTAAATATGTCTATTGTTAGTGACATGTGTAGATGTTGCCTGTGTGAGGATTTATTCAGAATGAATTTGCCCCTCAGGTTCCTTGCAGAACAATAACAGCGAAACTTAAATCAATTCCAATTCTCTGGTGCCCCACAAACAAGGCATTCATCCAGGAAGCCCCAGTAGACTGAGCGAACCTCTCTGAGGCTGCTTCCTGGAGTCTCATGTTATCATCTCTTCAAGTCACAGGGACATTGAGTTACAAGAGGCTTTCCTCGATTCTGCATTGATCATGTTGTCCGGTTAAACTCTGAGGCTTGTTTTATACTGTGAATTTCCTGCACCACTGGTTCTTTGCCTACTGATCATTTGTTGGGTCTCAGCCTGGCAAAAAGACACTCAGGAAAGTCTCAGGTCCATTATAAAATGTGACTAAAATATTTCATTGAGTCATTTGTCCTTGGTACAACTAACTCTTTTCAGGAAATGACTGGTAACATTTTGAATAAAAGATACCCTGTGAAAATAAATGGCAATGTTCTCTGCTTAAGCTGCTATTCATGTGTATTCTTCTTCTACCATTAGGAATTTGTCTTATTTGCCATTTCGTGTTTTCTTCATAAGAATGTGCAAAATCTGGTTTTCCAAAATTATTAACTCATTCAATCTTTTTTTTCCCCCACTCATTCTCTAAGATTAATCGGTCTTCTTTCAGCACCTGCTTTGGCCGGGGTGTGTTAGGGAGTGAGACACACAGTGCAGAATCCCACTTTTCGGGAGAACACAGGCTTTCATGAGGCTGCAACACACACAACACACAGGTGTACAACAGCTCATAACAATGCCAGGCAGTACCCTCTAGCATCAAAGGCAGTCCAGGCTTTAAGACTGTCTCAGAAATGGTGAGAAAATAACAACAGATTGTTACATAATAATAATACAATGATGTCAATTGCAGTTATCACTGAGCAAGTACTAAGCTCTAGGTACTGTGCTAAATACTTTAAGCATATTATCTTGACGGATCCCTACAGCATTTGTGAAGCAGACGTTGCTGCTGATACTCTATAGATGTGAAGGGTTTTCATTGAAACTTAGAACTCGAAGCACTGATGAGAAGAAGGAAGGCATTTCCTGGTTGAAGGAGAGAGTGAACAGCATCCGCATAGACTTGGCACTGAGATATGTCTAGGGAAATTAGAACAGCTGGCTAGGCAGAAGGGCCTAATTTGGGGAGTGATGGGAGATCAGGTTAGTTAGGTAGGTGGGAGTGCGGGCAGATTGAGCAAAGTCTCATATAGCAGGCTTGGGAATTTGGACTTTATCCTGCTGGCATGGAGATTCTTGGGAGATATTTGGGTTGGTAATGACCAAATGCAAGGTTACATGCAGCCATCAAATGGTTCAATGGTGTAATACCTGAATCGAAACATTTTCATCATTGAATTAATTTTTATTAGGTTCCTGTCAGGGTCTGGGTATTTCATGGAGGCAGTAAGTATACTATGATTTACTCTGCCTTGGAATTCCAGTCCATGACCCAACCATTTTTCTCAGAGAACTGACCCTGGAAGTCCCTCCACCCCTTCCACACACTCACACACCGCCATACCCGAGTACACCCGTGCATGCACTCACATGAGCACACACACATTTTTCTCAGAGGAGTCGCTGTCAGCAGTCATGGTGATAGACTCTAATCCCAGTCCCTCATCAGCGATTAAAGCTGTGCCAGTAAGATTTACTCTCTAGGCCTTTAAAATTTGGGAATTTGGACATGATGATTCTAAAGTGTCAGAAATTTTATCTTAAACTGAGATATTATTATCCTCAAAAAATGTGGTGGCGATGGAGGAGGAAGAGAAGAAAAATAATATATTTTGCATCTTCTGAAATTACTATTTTATAGGTAAAAATGATTGAATATTGGTAATTTTGTAGCATTCATCTTAACAGATGCACATATGCATGAGTTCATATGTGGGGTGTGTATATTTTATACATGACATATGTATATTCCCATATTCCAGATATATATACAAAGGATGGAAACTCATCCTAACTTAACAAATCACTGAAAGATTATTTTATTAAACCAAGGGTAATGTAGAGAAATGATGTAAATAATTAACTAGAGTTTTATAACAAATAGTCATGCTGTCCTGTCAGAAGAACCAAAGGATGTGTGTGGGCAATAAGACAAATGAGTGACAATTTCAGGAGGAGGTACAAGGCTGAGGAAGACAGAGGCAGGATGAGGAGACATTCATAGGAGTTTGATTATGGTGCAACCAAATTTGAGATTGGGTTTGCCTAAATTCAGGGACTCAAGAATAATCTGGAAAGACTCATTGTTAAGGCATACAGTACTTGCCTCTGGACAATAGGTAAAGGGATAGGACTGGTGAGTCACAGAGGATTTACCTTTACCTGTAATTTTTAAATTTTTATTTTGAAGAGGAGGCTATGTGAATATATCACTAATTCATTTTTTAAGCACACACAAAGGAAAAAGAGCCTAGAAGTAAATAAGACTAAATATGATATTTATTAATTGTACTGGTGGGAACTTGGGCGACTACCATCACTGTAATTTCTGAAACATTTATTTTTATCTAAGGGCTTTGATCATTTATTTTTACCTAAGTATCTGCATCTGTTCAATCCAGGGTTAAGTGCATTCTTGGAGGAAGAAGGGCAGTTAGGAGTGAATAAGTTGAAGTTTTGGTCTGTGTGAATGAAGGCTGCCTCAAAGAGCCTTCCATCAGGGATCCCTGTAAATAGTTACCCTAGTATTTTAAAAGGAGTGATGTGTTTATGAAAAGAAGACAGCTGGGTGGTCAGATTAAGAAGTGAGCATTCTACATTCTCAGAGTACTGCTCCCTGGGGGATGTCCTTCTGAAACCATATGCCAGTTACTAGGAGTCACTATCCTAGTGGACATCATTTCATTCTCAGGCAAATGGCCAAGGATTTATTATTGGGCCTGTAGAGATTTGTCACACAAACTCAAACTTATCAGCTGTCGCTCCCGCTCTAGCTCAGTTCCCAGTGTGAGCAGGGACAGTCTGCTGTGTGTGACTTCGATGCGCCTCTGCTCCAGCTAGCAAAAGACCAGGCTGCCAGCACTCCAGGCCTCTGTCCCAGCAGGTTTTACAGCAAATGGGCTTGGCCTTCATTTGCCTGTGAAGGTTTGAGGAGCCCAGGATCCTCTTCTGCCCTACATTCATTTTCTATATCCCTGTGTGGCCCAAGTGCTGCCTATTCCCTTTGCCTTAATCCTATGTGGGCCCAGGGCTTCTCCATCCCTGTTCAGGGCCCTGAGCCCTGCTTGCAGGCCTGGATGACCCTCGGCCTGATGGAGGTCAGTTCCCTGTTGTCTGCTGTCTGTCTGTCTGTCCTGCTACCTGAAGACTGGGCTTGCTTCCACTCTTCCTAGTCTTGCGCTGGAGGAACTTTTCTGCAGATTTGGCCCAGGGCCAGATGTCCTGTTATCTCTGCTGTATGACATTAGAACTGGGCTTTCCCTTGGATGGTTTGCTTTCGCTGGACTCCTGATGTTCAACATACACGGTAATGAATCTGCTCTGTTATTATTTGTGCTGGTCCCTTGTCTGCTCTCTCGTGGAGCTCAGTATGGTCCTCATCCTCATGCCTGTTGCGGAATGTGGATGCTGACTTCTACCTCCTTAGGAGTTAGCTGAACAAACCTATTCATGGCTCACACTCATCACAGCCTTGTCATTCCAACTCTGCAGGTGGAGAGTAGACAATTTCGGGAGCAGAGAGAGAGACAATTTTGGGAACAGAGAGAGAAACAGTTTTCCTTTACCAAGAAAACCTGACCTTCAGTTTTGAAAAATGGAATGTTACCCAGGACTGGTGACCTTACAGGATTTAGGATCATGATATAATAATAAGTTGTTTACTTTTTTTGCTCAGACTAAAAATAATGCCCACTAAGAGTGAGGACAAATTGTGTGTGTGTGTGTGTGTGTGTGTGTGTGTGTGTGTGTGTGTATCCCTAGATTATCTTAAAACTGGTTTTCTTAAAAGACAGAGTACAGTTAGTATTGCATGTAGTATGGAAAGACTGTATTTTAGAGAGAATTCATTTTTTTCAGGAAAATTTAATGCATAGTAATTTTTGGTTGGAGATACCTTCTTGGGAAAATCATTCTAATTTCTAAATTATCATGTGTCAACATCATTAGTGCTTCAATTTTTCCAAGGTTTTCACCGTCTTATTCTTGCAACTCTTGTGACTCTGTGGTGTGAGAATAGATTTCTCAGTTCTGAACAAGATACAATTTTTTTTATTAAGCATTTGCTGAATAAAAATATGTCTAACTTCCAGAGATGGCCTGCCTAGAGAACATAGCCAACAGTTCTTGTGTCACACACAGGCTTGGCCTGTCTCTTCCCTTCCTAAGAAGAAATTTGAGTCTTTTGTTCATTCATGCTTAGTTTGCACAACTCCCACTTGTGGTTTTTTGGATGGGCCTTCTGAAGACAAGGTATGAAAGACACTCATTTAAGTGACTTATCAGTTTTGTTCTATAAATTGTGTTACTCTTACTTTGGAATACCTTCTGTGAATTATGTACAGGCGAGGGCTTTGCAAAAATAGTACTTGCAACACACCAAGTATTATCAGTGAGATGGTCTTATTAATGCAGAGTGAAGTTTGATCTTTCTGTTGACAGATTAGTAACAAGTAGAATCTGGATTTCCAAGCAGTGATGAAAACTTGGATGCCCCATTAAGCAAACTCTATTAAGCATTAGCTCCCTAGTTCCCAAAAAAACACCTTCCTAGGGAACAGATACAACTTTCTTTTTCTCCATCAACCATTGTAACTTTTTGCTGATATCACTATACATTTTGGGTAGGGGTTTGAGTTGGAATTTCACTCTGTCACCCAGGCTGGAGTGCAATTGCACGCTCATGGCCACCACAGCCTCGACCTGCTGGGCTCAGGCAATCTTTCGGCCTCAGCCTTCCAAGCAGCTGGAACTACAGGTGTGCACTACCATGCCTGACTTATTTTTTGATTTATTGTAGAGATGAGGTCTCACCATGTTGCCCAGGCTGGTCTCGATCCCCTGAGCTCAGGCAATCCTCTCACCTCAGCCTCCTAAAGTTATGGAATTACAGGTGTAAGCCACTGAGCCTGGCAATTCTATATATTTTCATTGGGTATGTCTTCTGCTTTTCTATGATGATTTAATGTTATTTAAACTCATGTTTGTGAATTTTTACTGGTTTTCCCTGAATCAGAGTCCCAATTTATAGGTAGATTTAGATGGGACTCCACAGTTTCTCTGTAGACAAAGATACTTTGAAAGAATTTGCCCAAGTGGGAGAGGTGTAAATAGGCTCTACTTACTCTGTGTGGTGTTGGTTTCTTTGCTTACTGCTAATTTAGCCTGTTTTAAATATTATCCATTCACAGGAACTGCCACTGAACTAAGTGCTCTGTTGTGCAAGTGGTTAACCATGTTAATTCTACAGGGTTAGATATTTTTTCCTCAGAGGAAGCTACATCCCATCATTGCTATGTCTATCTCTTTTGGGGAAAGTTTGCAGACATCTGTGAACTTCATAATCACACTCTCTTCTGTATTCACTGATGGGTAGTAATTATATTTTTGTGGGGTGGCAAGATACAACCTGTGAGAACTCAGGTTAATTATTTTTTTTCTGCTGTGCTCTCTAATAACACCCATGTTTTAATAACTGCAACCTTTTAATGTGAGAGGTCCTTTGAGACTTGAAATTGGCAACAATAAAAGAACCCATCTTTTCAATACAAATTGTGGAGATAGTGTAAGGTAAAGAGGTGACATTAGTGGGGCTACCTGGGCCTCACAGTGATCCTGCCCACGCTGTTTTGTCCTCACAGAGTCCCCATTTTGGTACTGATGACATTGATAGCATGCCCTCATTTTGTTTCCTTACTTTATGATAATCTGGAAGACTTGCATGCTTACAACCAAGCCTAATGGATTGTCAAGAAGCTGCAATAATGACATTTTATTCCATTATTATAATTTGTTTTCAGGAAGCATATTTTTAATTATTTGCATGAATAATGTCATTATGTATTCATGCCAATACAGTTCTGATAATTAATTTACATGATGGAAATTTCTTAATGATTTTGATGTCAGTGTTAATAGCAACATCTGATAGTCGATCTACAGATGTTGACATAAATTTGACTTTTAATATATTGTTGCTGGCACCACCAGCAGTATGAAATTACTTTGCAGGAAAAGGAAAAAAATTCAGTGGGGAAGAACTTCAATAAAAAAGAAAGTGAACCTTGCCTGGGGTTTATAGGTCCAGAACAAAATATATGCGCTCAGATGTGACAAATGACTTACTTGGACACAGACTGGTGGAAATGAGCCTGTCAAAAGCTCGTAGCTTCCTATAAAAAGAGACTGCTGTGAAAATATTGCATGTGCCAGAAAAAGTGACTCTTGCAGCTACTTGTTTTTTGTTTTCATATTTTTTTCTTATAAATCTTTAGAGAAGTTTCCGAAGCATTTTTTGTGTTACTTTTATATTGTGTCTTTGATTGCCAGTTTACATTTTTCTAGAAAAATTTTATAAGGAAAATGACATGCCATTGTAATTTTAATTTACAGAAGCAAAAACATTGTGTCTGTCAAAGGAAATTGTCCGCTTGCTTCTGTTTCGGTTAAACCGCTGAGGTGCTAAAGTTTATTTTAAGATAATGGACCCTGTTAATTCTGTCACTCTCTCCTCAGGTTGCTTATGCCGAAGGACTCTACTGCAAAGATGCTCTTCAGTTTGCATAGGTGAGATAATTATAGTCTCAGAGCACTCATCTTCAAGGCAAGAATTGTCAACAACAAATGAAATCCCTCCCATTCAGATTCAAACATATATACTATGTGTATATATACACGTATATAAATACATACATATAACATGTATAGATACATACCTATATGCCTCTCCATGTTTACATTTATATATTTTATATATATACATACACACTTCAAGTTTTAAAATATTGAAATTTTATAGATCTGCCATTTTTTAAAGCGGAAACACTTTAAAGTTCTGACTGACCAGGTACTCTGTCCTAGTCTGATGTGTCTGCTTCTATAGGCTCACTCTTTACCTACAATGAAAGGCATCTTCTTCCCTAACCTTGAACGTAGTAGCATCAGAACCATTCAACAGGCTCAATATTACATAATAGATGCTGCCCTGATGCTTTCTAACCCTCCAAAGTCACCAACGTTAAGTTTTTAAAAATTAAAATCAGGTTTCAAAATATTCAGACCCTTGAATAAGATGAGTGTTGAGAAGTAATGACAAATTTCAGGGCCAGTTATAATTTTAATTTGCTTTTGACATTTGAAATGTGTGATGGCAGACCATGCAGAGGGAACAAGCCATCATGCAGCATTCTGTGCTGGATTGTGGTTACTTAAGGTCATCTTCAATCAGAAAAAGAAAGGAGGGAGCGGCATACGCATAGATGATATATTTTTCTTGTCCCGCCCTGTTCCACAGTCCTGCCATGGCCCACAGTGGCTGCGTTACTGGTTAGCTGGGAGCTAAACTGATTGCCGGGACTGGAGCCTTGAAACAGTTCTCCTCGGACAGTAATTAGCATGGAGCAGACACAACAGAATTCATTCTGTTTCTTTCCGTTTCGGATAAAGTCTGACTGCTTATCAAAAACGGCAAGCATTTCATCTCACTAACTTTGTCTGTTTATCCTCCTCCCATTTTCACTTCTAGCAAAAAAAAAAAAAAAACTAGGAAAAAAAAAAAGAAGAGTGGAACAGAGTTGGAATTAATATATATAGTTAATTTAGTATAGGCTGCACCACTAAGTGGTTCTGAAAACTTGATTTTAACAAATATTTTGAGAGCACATATTTTGATTGGTTGGTTACAAAAACTTCACAGCTACTGAGAACTGAAATATGATTTTGAAAGTTTGTGAACAAAAACTATGCACTATCTGCTTTGTCAGAATTTACTAAAGAAAAATGTCAAATCGTTTCCTGTAGGATTTGTTATAATAGAATCTATCTTGATGATTTTAAAGTCTATTTCTCTGGTGTCATGCACTATATAATTCAAGAAAAAATAACTAACTTTTCAACACTGTCACACTACATTTTAACTCCTTCACTTTACTGATTTTTAATTGTTTTGAAAAATATATTATGCATATGAATATAGGATATTGTTCTTTTCTTCATAAAAACTTAGAAATATGCTTTGGCTAAATCACGAATTGCATATTACAGGTAACAGTGGACATTTTCGCTTTAGATTTCTACCCATATGCTATTTGCAATTGTTTACATATGTTAGAATCTCTTGCATTTAAATAGCTCATTATGTAAATATTCAGGAAATACTTGGATATTTATTTTCATGGAAACTTCTACTTAATCACTGAATTAAGATGCTATCTTAATGTTGATGGCTATATTTTATGTACAGTAAAAAACATATAAATATTAAAATAGAAATCAAGTCTCATTTAACTTTTGAAAGTTAAAAAATAATGCTCATATTTGGAATAGACTTAATTAGCATATTTCACTGGACCCTGATAGTTGCTGTGACAGAGTTTTGGGTAAGCAGCCTTCATTTCACGTATTTTCTGGCTAAAATAGCTCCCATTTTCCATCAGGCAGCGAAACCTTTTGGCAGCAGAGAAGTGGATTTATGGGCTGTGTACTGTGTTTTGTGCCATTTTAGTGCTGGGTTTAGGTTTTGTTTGGCCTCACTGATTTCACAAAAGCAAGCACTAGTCCTGGTAAACCTAACCCACTGCCTTGTTTTGCAGATCATTTTGAATTCTGTATTTAGCCAAGTAGGGTTTGCATCACTCAGTCTTTGAGAATTGCCCACTTTTGTTTTGGATCTATTAGACATCCTTAGCTCTGCCACAGGATGACATCAGCTTTGGGAAGTCCAGCCCTGACTCAGAATCAGGTGGGCCTGGACATGTGGCAATGCAGTGGGTGTTAGAATTGCTATGGAGAGATGAAAAGTTCATGTGCCAAGTGTCAGACTGCAAGAATTGGGGCTCTTGTCTATAAACTGTACTACTCATGCCATCTCTAGGAACCTTGGTTCTCTTAGTAACAGAACAAGGATTCCTGAGTTCTTTTAAGTTCTAATATTCTAATGCTGTCTGATTTTGTACAGGGTGTGATAATACCAAAAAATGACACATAAAAACCACAGGGATTAGAAAAATGAAGACACTCCATCCTAAGTCAACTCTAGAAAAGACACATGGAAAAGAAAGGCATGGAGAGACACTGGGGAAAAATATAATGTATCGGTGGCCAATAAAGAGGGATATTTTGCTTTGGGGACCTAAAAATATTAATAGTTTATCAGAAAGGCAAGCTATTTGAGTGAGATGTAAACCACCCACAAAGCAAATGCTCAAAGATGGTGGCAGCTCTAGTCACCATGTCTATTGTAAGAGGAGATGAGATTACTGTCCTACTATAAAAATAAATTGTCCCCCCACACGTTTTCCCCCTACTTCCTGCCTTCTCAGGTAGACTTGCCTACTAATAATTATACTGTCTATGGGGAAATTTCATGCTTTACTCAGCCCATTTGATATTATATTTAACAAAATAACATCTAACTTAGTTTAACTCTCCTATGCTCCTGATTATCAAATTCCAGTTGCCCTAAAATTCAAACGGAGTGGAACAATAAACTTGAGTCACCTCATCTGTGTCCCTGTATTGTTTAAATGTCAGAATAAAGATGTTTTTGGGATTCAGCTACAAGTAGGTAGGAGCTGGTGCCTTAAAGTATATAGACAAGTACAATTAGCTGTACACGATCATAGAATCAGAAGAATTTTCAGTCCCAAGGAAAGACAAAATGAAAATTAATTTTAAATTTAAGTTTTGGTTACTTTGGAAAACCAGTCACATCTCTAGCCCTTCCCAGTTAGCTGCAAATTGGTGAGAGAATGGGGTTGCACACGTGAAAAGGGGTAGCAGAGGCCAAAAGACACAGGAAAAATACTAAAGTGCTTCTTTCTCATCTCCACACTTCACCAATTAACTGAAGGACTAAATCTTCCAGTGCAAGGATTCCTTGGGGAATAATGAAATTACAAGGGCAAGCCCAAAAAACAAAATTTATGTATACAAAATTGTATATTTATTCTTACATGTTTAAATTTCAGTCACCTTCAAAGTACTCTTTTTGATGCAATATGCCTATGGAGACAACTCGTCAATTTTGATGCCTGTTAGTGCTTCTTCCGTTTTTTGTTTCACCTCTTCCACGTTGGCAACATTTTCTTCTTCTTCTTCTTCTTTTTAATAGAGACAAGGTCTCACCAAGTTGCCTGGTCTGGTCTCGAACCCACAGGCTCAGACAATTCACTCGCCTCGGCCTCCCAAAGTGCTGGGATTACAGGCTAAGCCACCGAACCTGGCCACTTTTTTCTTCTAAGGAAACAAAATAAAAAAGTTGCTTGGGGTGAGATTAAGTGATTTGGGAGGGTGGGGCACTAGGGATGTTATTTTTGGTCAAAAACTGCTGAACACGCCTCTCTTCCCTTTATTCCTACTTTTGCCTTAGCATCTTGCTATTTGGTGTTCACCTCCATCATTTTACTCAAAGTCTCTCTAAAGACACTCATGAATTTCTGTTGGCCGTGTCGTGCCTTTTCTCCAGAGCTCACTTCCTTCTATTTTCCTACTGTGTTTGACATGTGGAATCACTTAGTCCTTAAATTTTTCTTTGTCCCTAGTGTCTGGATATTATCACACAATCCTACCCCTCTACCTTCTCTGGTTAAATCCTATCCTTCTCACTGGTTCTTCTTCCTTCACACACCTCTGAGATGTAGGGAATCACTCCTGAGTTTCTTGTTTTCTTACTCCATCACTTATTTTCTTGGTGATCTCAATCACTTCCTATGGCTTCAATTTCCCCTCAGCTCTACACAGACAACTTCTATGTCTGTCTCTCTAGCTTTTTTCTTTCAACTAAATCTGAACCCACATTTTAAGCCTTCTACAGGCACTGCTATATTGCTATCACATCAAATGCTAAGGTGCTCATGAGAAAGAAAATTTGAGGAAAGAATTGGTGAACATATTAACAAAAGTGTATTTAGAATTTTGAAGGCAACTGGATGTGGAGATTTGAGAGAAGAACATTCTGAGATAACCTAATGCATTGAGTCTGGTGACAGGGCCACCTTCTGAGACCTTGCCTTGGGGCCGTGACCCTGTTTTCTAAGATAATATCTTTCTTGAAGATCTTTTTTGGTTTCTTGGCTTCAGCCTCTATGCAGATGATGCACATTGCTCTATTTAGACATGACTCTGCTTGAGCTCTAGGTCTGTAGAAACAGCTGCCTTCTGGATGCCTCGAGTCCATATTTTCCTGGTGCTTTAAATTCAATATCCAAAATAAAATCATAACTTTCCTCCTCAAATTTTGTTTGGAACGGGCTTCATAATAATCACAGTGGCCCAGGTTTTGATCTTGCCATTCACCTCTTTTTACTCTGTCGTCTAATCCTACTCTGTAGGGAGAACCCCAAAACCCCGGAATTATCTTTTGGAGGGTAGGCCTTGTAGCATAGGCTTCTCCCTCTAGGTGAGTGTTTTAGGAAAGCATCAGCATCATTGCACCAACTAGCATTGCTGTGAAAGGCTTCATTTGACTTTAGTGAATTTTTGTTGGAGATTCTTTCAATACATTTGCCCATTTCATGATGGGTGATTCATCAGTGCACCTATCCACACTGTGCTGCGTGTTCAGTAGTTTTTGACCAAAAAAGTGGCATGACCCTCATGTCCCACTCTCCCTATTCACCCAGTCCTGCCCTGAGCAATTTTTTTTTGCTGTAGTTTCCCTGAATAAAAAAAATCCTCAAGCCGGGCTCAGTGGCTCAGCCTGTAATCCCGCGCCTTTGGGAGGCTGAGGTGAGTGGATTGCCTGAGCCCGTGGGTTCAAGACCCGCCTGGGCAGGCCAGACCTCATCTCTACAATAAATCAAAAAATTAGCCAGGCGTGGTAGCGCATGCCTGTAATTCCGGG
>NW_007258896.1:420688-491067 GCF_000164805.1 Carlito syrichta | reverse complement strand
ACTCCAGTCTGGGTGACAGAGTGAGACTCAAACTCAAAAGAAAAAAAAAAGTCCTCAAAGAGAAACATTTTGTCTATGAGGAAGAAAGAGGTGAAACCAAAAACAGCAGAAGTACTAAAAAGCATCAAAACTGTTTTGAGCACTGGAAAAAGTCTCAATAGGTATATTACATCAAATGAAGAGTACTTTGAAGGTGACTGAAGTTTAAACATGTAAGAGTAAATACACAATGTTTTATAAATAAATTCCTTTTTTTTGGTTCCCCTTTGTATGTGCAGTCATTGTTGACTTTCTCAGGCCTGAGCTCTGCAAGATTCCTCAGATCAGTTTCCTCTTCCTCATTTCCAGTGCCGCCTTCCTGACTTGAAACCTTCACGGTGAGTTTGATCATCGCTCAGATTGTTTACTCTCTTTAGCCTACTTCCATGGGAGAGGTAGATATCGCTTCTCTATTAATACTAGATTGGATCGGGTGACTTGTTAGCCAACGAGATGGTAACAGGTCTGACTCAACAGGGACTTGAAATGTGCTTACACATTAAAGATGTGCCTTGGGCTTGTGCCCTTGCCAAGAGATGATCACATCAGGGTTACCCCACTGGTCCTAGGAATGTTACTGAACACCAAGGGTTCAGTTTAGGTCCCTGAACAAAAAGCCAATCACTGAGATGATGAGTATTGCCAAGGAAGGCTTTATTATTTTTTGGCTGACGTCAACTGGAGAGACGCGAGCCAAACCTCAAACTGTCCTTCCTTCCCAATTAAAGTTAAGAGTTTATATAGCCGGGAAGGCAAACAGGAGGGGCAAGGCAGAGGAGTTGGTTAAAGGCAGCAGGTGGCCGAAAGAGGGGTCTAGGGTATCATTGTAAACACATGTGGGAAAACTGGGATTTAGGGAGGGGTCAGGAAGAGAAGCCTATCAAGAGGTAGCAGGTGCATTTCATTATAGAAATGTAACTTTCTCGAACTTTAGTTCTATGGGCCTTTGGCTGGGAAATTAGGCCAGTTTCCAGAGGGCCATGTAAACCTTGTGGAAGTCTAGGTCAGCCCACTACATCCAACCTACAGATCTCTGAGTCAGATAAAGGCTTGAAGTTGCATACTGCTATAATATTGTGGGTTGTTTGCTACACAGCATCATTGTGGTCACAGTTAACTGGCATAGTCCTATTTCTATTCTGATATTTCATGCTTGTAATTCTGTCTTTTCTCTGTCTCAAATCTACTCCCTCCTTCACACTGTGTAGATGACCCTTCTTAAAGCACATCAGTTGCCATAGCCGTAGCCTTCTGTTGCCCTATGACTTTCAGGGCTCCCTGGTATTCATTGAGTTAGCCCACCTCTACAGCTGGTCCACAGTGAAGACTCTATACCATATGGTTCAGTCTTCATTTCACCTGAAGTGAAATGAAGTTTTCACCTGAATACTACTGTCAAACCAAAGCTCTGAAACATCCAAGCTTTTTGTTTCCTTGTGTTTCCTTGTGTCTTTCTTCATGTTGTCTTGAATTACCTGACTGGGCAACCACTTTGGGTCCCCTCCCACTGTGGGAGCTTTTCTGTCTTCTCAATAAATCCTGGTTTCAAAAAAAAAACCAAAAAACAAAGAATTATCTAATCTATATTGTTTGTCAAATTTTGAAGCCCTAAATATCTTTCACAATAAATCTTTGATGCCATCTCTACATAAAGTCTGTAGCCTCTCTCCCAGATGATTATTTCAGTACCAGGTATATTGTGACCTTTTCCTTTTATCAGTACCATTAGAACCCTTTTATTTATGATGCTTACATTTTTTTTTTGTATTTTTAGAGACAAGATCTTTCCCTGGCTGGAGTACAGTAGCACAATCATGGCTCACTGCAGCCTTGAACTATTGGCCTCAAGAGATTCTTCTTCAGCTTTCTGATTTGTTGGGATTACAAGCATGAACCACTTTACTCAGCTTTGATGCTCACTTTTTTTGTGTACTTGTCTTTCTGTTTCTCCATCATTTCTCATCTCCTCCCTCCCAACTCCAAACAGTCTCATATGCTTGATAGTAAATTCTCTCTTTTTACCTTTGAGCAGGACTGGGTCTCTCTCATTTTTGTCTTTTCTGTAGTTTGAAAGCCAATGCAAAGTGAAATATAAGTTTTATTTGAATCGAGTTGAAAAAAATTCGTTGTGTTTCCCCCATTACCTAAAAAAAAATTATTTACAATAACAGAACACAATTTTTAATTGTTTTGTATTATGGAGAAGGTACTATACACTGTAAATTAGTAATTCTGTGTTTAGGGTCCTTCACTTTGGGTGGTATAAATAACTCAATACAGTCACAGGTCTGCATGAAGTCCCAGGGATCCTCAGAGTTGGAGAGAGAATGCTAGGACCTCGTGGGGTAAAGAAAGATAAGACTTTGTCTATGCTGCTATGTCCCTTGGGGCCTGAGCTATCAAGGCTGCCAGACCAATGCTTATCCCAGGGACAGGATCCGCAATTCCTACAAAATCAGAAATGATTTCAGATCAAATTAGATTCTTTAGAAAATTGTATCCATTCATTTGATTAACCATTTATCATTTATTGCGACTTTGCCACTTTCAGTTTAGAAGTGAAGATGCATGGTAATTTTAATTCAAATAATCTGAGATACCACAAATCCCACTGAAACTCTATGCTAAGATGCATTTCAGCATGCAAATATGTGGTACATTGCCACATTTGTAGAGACTTCTAAAGGGGAAATTTTCACACAGAACTAGAGGTCTGGGGTACATCACTGGGGTTCCCACTAAAGGTAGTAGTTAGAATAGCCAAGATTCAACCGTGACTCCCTAGAACACCAAACCCATCAAAACTACTCTTTCTGTCCTGAACTGGTAAATATCTACCATATGCCCTGGTGAGAGCCATTTGGACTGTGAGGAATGCCTGGGGAACTTGTTCTGCCTTTAGTTGTGTCAGTCAGGTGGTACCTTGTTCCTCCTTCCCAATGATTCACAAAACACATCATTAGACGTACTTTTTGACTAATTCAAACTTTTACTGTTCTTTAGGGAATTGTCTGAATCTTAGAAACCTGGAGCAAATAACTCAGTTTCTGTGAGAGGACAATGAGGGGTGGTTGGCACCACGAAACCCTTGATTGTGAGGCATCCTCTGGTCCCAGCCTCCCCCACCCCTGCAGTGCTCACCGCAGCAGACAGGATGCCATCCTGACCTGGAGCCAACTTCCTTTTTCCCCCTGGGAGCTTTATTACATGTGATACCTGATTCGGATGCAGACATTCTGAAATCCAAAGAGGGCTAACCAAATCACTGTGGCTTATTCTTATAAGCTATGGAAAAAGACAGGTTTATAAGTGAACAGTTTCATAACTGTTCACTGAGTATTCTGCCCACCGTGTCAGTTTTGATTATTGTGCAAAAAATAAAAATGCCTGCTTCTATTTTGTAGACTTGCCAGCCATGCTCAATGGCAGAAAACTGTCAAGTGGTTGGATATGTGTGCTTCTAGATAGAAATATTTGGTGTGGCTTATTAAACTGTGTCTTTCCTGTAATATATAGTGACTTTAAGTGATTCTCATATATATATATATAATTCTCATATATATACATACACACATATGCACACACACATACACTTTTCCATGAGAATGCATAAATATGAACCTTATATATTATCATTATTATTTATAAATAGGAAATGAAGTTACAATCCTTGAAATTATAATGGCAAGCACACAAAGACACAGTTGCCGGCACAGAATTCAATTAACAGATAGCAATCACCCTTGGGTGACTGTGTGAGGTAGAAATATACAGGCATGCTAATAAGTAATATCTTAAAGCCACCACGTTTATCAGCCTGCAGCCAGACATCGGCACAAGTGTGGGCAGACAGCGTTGCTCTAGGATATTTAATAAAAACCAGCTCTCTTCATTTAAGGATTTGTGTTTCATCATTCAGCAGCATTTAAAAACATCCCAGTTGGCAAGCTTTCCAAATGGAACTGCTTCTGTCAGAAAACGCAAGGAGTCTTTTTGCTCTACCTGGTTGAGAGGGATGCGAGGGGCCAATAGAAGTTTGGGGGTGATTTTCCTTGTCATTTTCTGACCTTTGTGTTTCTTCAGTGTGCATCTGCTGGGTGAATCATAGCTTTATCTAAGGAAGCATACAGAAGGCATTCATTAATACAGAACAGCCAGATGACTGACTCTCTGCTAAATAACATTTTCCTTTAGTATTGCTTATGGCTATATTGTTCTATGCTTGAATTTTAGTTAAAGATGAATGCAGAAGGTATTTAGAAACTGGCGGCTGTTTTCTTTTTCTTTTTTATTCATATATGTGGAGACATTTCTGTACTAGGTCAAAGAAATTCTTTAAGTGCTTTTCAAGATATTTTGTGCTGCATACCAGCAAAGAGCCAAGAAAGGTTACCATACAATGGGGAGTGGTATACCTTTCTTGAAGGAGAGTGTGAATTCATCAGAAGAATGCAACCCTTCCTAGCAGACAAAAAGAAACACAGTCTTACACTGAAATAAACCAGAAACCATGTTTATGGCTGCCAAGATTAAAATCCTCATCACACAGAATGGTTCAAGAACAGCTAGTCTATTGGCATCTAGGTCATGCAATTTGCCTGGAGGTGTTATGTTGTATTTGCTACAAACAGATGCCTGGGGGAATCTGACTACTTAGCAGATGGCTTTGCCGGGAGAGTATCTTCTGCAGTTGGTTCCTTGAATCAATCAAACCTTCTATAAAGCACTTAGTTCTTCAAAGTATGGAAGGAAGAGAGGAGAGTAAAGAGAAGACTAAAAAAAATAGCTTTATTGTAGGTACCGTTAAGGAAAGTAAAATTAGATTCTACCTTCAATTTCTTTTTCAAGTGTGTAAGTGTCTTAAAATGTTTCTCCTTTCACTTCTACCTTTTATTTTTTTCGAAGTAAGAAAAAAACTACACAAAAAACAAAACAGAATCTGGTATAGAGTCCAGACATTGAATACTTTTCTAAGCTACTGGGATTTTAAGCATGTGAATTTTTTTAGAGATATACAATGGTACTGTTTGTGTAAGACTGAACAATTGTTTGTGGTTTCCAGCTTGGCCAATCAAGAACCAAATTAGAGTTAAGATTCTGCTACTTGCCTGTCCTGTTCAGTGGCCACTTCCTCGCTATGAGGCCTAAACTGTGGTCTTGAGAGATTTCCTTGCCTACAAAGTAACCTCAAAATTATCCCTGAAAAAGAATCTTCTCTGAAGGAAATGGGTCATTTCTCCTGGGAGGCCATCAATGCAGAGCCAGCATTTGATCCCAACTTCTGTGGTTTCTCTTCTATCAAGTAAATATGGTTGTGTGAGTCCAGGATTTGCTTCACTGGTGGTGTCTAGAAGGATCAATTGTAGCTGTATTTGAAGACAATGCTTTGTGCTTGATCCAAAATTCTTACAACATCTCTTAACCTTGCCATTTACAACTCAATACAGACTAATGCAGGCATTAAAGGGAAAGTGCCATAAAGACTTAGCTAGTGAATTTGGGTGCTTATATTTGAGATGAGTATTCAGACATTTTATAGAAAATGGGCAAGTAATGAATGCCTATTCTTATTAAAGAATTAGACTCTATTTTAGGGGAAATAATGTTTTCAAATTTACTGTTGCACATAGTTGTGTAAACTTAATATTAAAAAATTATTAGCAAAGACTTCTCTTGATTATGTTAGGACATTTTTTAGAATTTTTTAATGTGTCTCTATATATGCTTAGCTTGAACTGTTCATATATTACGCTAAATGAATCACTTCTGAGATAATTAATTTTAGTTTAAAACAAACACACACACACACTACAAACATGCACATAAGAAATATTGTAGTTGGTTAAATCAATCATCCATGCACCCAAATTTTCTGCCTTAGAAAATGGTACCAAGAGATTTTTTAAGTGTAAATGAATGTATTTGTCTAGGATGACAATATCAGATTTTTGATAATTAGTATAATAATTTATTTTAAAATGCTTGGATGGCCATATTAGTAGGATATGTATAAAATATATGAAAAAAAAAAAAACCCAGATGTGGACCTGAACTCAAGGAATTTATAATTTAACTGAGATCATAGAATGAACAACCATGTGGTAACATCAAACATTTTGAGACAATGAACAATTAAGTAGTGACCTGTGTGTACTGGGCTCTCAGTCCTGTGAGAACTCAGAACATGCAGCTTGAAGACAGGTAGGGTACGGTCAGACCAAGTGGGCAGCATAGATTTTAGGGTTTCATCATATATTCTCCTCTATGAGAAATTTATATCATGGATTTGTGCAAATGTTCCTGAGTCTTTTTTTTAACTCAACATTTCTGATTCTTACACTAACAGGTTTGCAAAAGCAGCATTTAATATGACTTAAATTTTCTGTCTTCTAAATTTCAAGGTGTGAATCCTCATTCCCTTTTGTTTGAATACAAATTATTGAATCAATGAATAACTCACCCCATCCCTTTATTTTAAGATTTTCTAGACTTCATACATGCTCTTAATAAGTCTAGCTGAAATAAACAGCATTGTACAACAAACCAACTGAGGAAGTGTCCAGGCAGGGAGTGAGAGCATTATGACTTCCAGTTGGGCCTTGTCTGTGATGATCTCTTGCCTGAACTCTGGATGGAAGAGAAGGAAGGATGCCCTAAATTCAGTCTTGGACTAAGGAGCTTTATGAAGATGGGGTAATTGAACATAATGGAATATAAAAGGCAGGCTATGGAAGCATGAGCAAGACAGGAATACCATCAGTTTTGGGATTAATAGAGGAATTGGATGTAGCTGTAGACTCAAGTGAAAGTTTCTGGCATAATCCTGGTAAAGATAATGACAGCCTGTCATAAAGACAGTAGAACTGTGGGAAGGAAACTGAGTTATATGCAAGAAAAATTATAAAACTAAACTTGAAAGAATTTGGTAACTGATTTGAGGGGTGGGGGAGCAGAGAAGTCCAGAATGGGAAAGCCACAGTGTCCTGCACTACTGAGAAGAAAAACAGAATGAAGCCACAGAAACAAGTCAGAATTTGTTCATCCTAAAACTGGTAGTAATTTTTGAGATAGTCATTTCAGAAAAGTGTAAAGGAAGCAAACACATGGTGAGAACGAGGGGCAGAAGCTTTTGACAACTTTTCAAATAAGTTTGCCCTTGAATTTCCCCCCTCCCCTTAAGAGAACTAAGCCAATTTGTGGGCAGAGAAGAATGTGATGGCATAAAAAGAAAAAAAGAATGAAGATGAAAGGAGTAAGACACATTTTTAATGGAGCAAAATCTTGGAGAAAAAGTTGGGATCAGGAGTTGAGCTGTGGCCAGGAGGAAAAATCCTTCTTTCTCAGAGTTCCTCCTGGTTTCATGATAAGTAGGTGGGCTCATCACTCCGCCTTGCACACCCTCCTGCTTCCTGTTCTTTAAATCAGGGGGAATGATGCCTACTCGCAAAATTATAGCTAAAATGAAATAAAAGTGTGCAAGGTGTTTGGCACAACTTCCAAACAGCAGGCATATAGAAGGCGATTAAAATGAGGACAGTGACAAAGATGGTGAGAATCTTTAGGTCAAAGGGCCTAGGAGAGCATTTAAGTGTGCTCAAAACCATGCATCAATTCTGGTGGAATCAGCCAATGGAGGCACTGCCAGGTGTAGGAATCATGGAGTCAGGATTTCATCTGATGCCACTGTCATCTCCCTTTTCTACTCGGAGTTAACATGCTGTATTAACATCCTGGTTCTGACCTCCTTTTAAGGAGTGACAGCTGGAGTTAGTGGTGCCAAGGTCTGGCCCTTGGGGGAGTGTGTGGCCCAGGGCTGAGGGCACATCCAGCTGCACCCTGATGTGTGGTACCCACAGATGGAAGGGGAGCTGGGAACCAAATGTGGCATAGGAACAAAATTTCAAATCCAAATGAACTGGGCTGAGAGAGGAAGAGAGAGACAAAAGAGCTGCATCTGGGGATCATGCTAGGGAAGCAAGGACAGGTAGAGGTGTCCTTTTGTAGAGCTCCTGAGTGTGTACCTGGAGGAGGGGGAGCTGTTCCAGGTGCTGAAGTGGACCCTCATGCCCACGGCCTCGAGCAGCTGCTGGTTGTCACCATCTGTGATTGGCATTACCCTGTTAGCATGGAGAAATGCTGAAACATGCAGGTCTGTGCAGAATGGTCCTTGCCACATGACCAGTAACATGCAACATCCAGAGAAAGAGAGAGAAACAGAGGAAGGAAAGGAGAGGAGAAGAGAGGAAGAAGGAAGGAAGGAAGGAAGAAAGAAAGAAAAAAAAGAAAGAAAGAAAGGAAGGAAGGAAGAAAGGGAGGAAGGAAGGAAGAAGTAAGGAAGGGAGGACGGAAAGAAAGAAAGAAAGAGACAGAATGATTTGAGTTCCTCCAGGTATATTCCCAGAAGGGGGATTGAAGTGTCGTATGAAAGGGTGATTTTTAGAACTTTTAGAAAAAAGATACCACACATGCATGTTTATTGCAGCACTATTCACAATAGCAAAAACATGGGACCAACTGTGCTGCCCATTGAAAGTGGACTGGGTAAAAAAAATTATGGTAAATATACACAATGGAAAATTATGCAGCCACAAAGAAGAACAAAGTTATGGACTTTGCAACAACTTGGATGGACTTAGAGTCTATCATTCTCAGTGATCTAGCATAGAAATAAAGAACTAAGTAATAAAGACAGGGTTCTCGCTCATAAGAGTACCCTGAACATTTATTATAATACTACATGAAAGAGATTGGCAGTAGCAGATCACTGCTAGGGGAGGGTGGAGAGGAGGAACATAACATGAAGAAGGGTAACTGATTCTAAACCGAGTGAAATGAAGACCAATCGGAGGCCCAAACTTCACCTGTGTGATGATCACTTATGTACCTAACCCTGAAATGCACCCCATATCTTTAAAAACATAAAGAGACAGAAAGAAAGAAAGACAGAAAGAAAGAGGGAGACAGAAAGAGACAGAAGGAAAGAAAAAAGAAAGAGAGGAAGGAAGACAGAAGGAAAAAAGGAAAGACAGAGAGAGAGAGAGAGAGAGAGAGGCCCAATTATTAGAGAAAAGTCCACAGGCTCCTGGGCACATGCGACCGTTCCTGCAGAGGCTGCTGTCACTGCAAAGGGATCACTGCGAAGGGAAATTTCCCTGATCCTCAGAAGGCATCTGTGAGGAGAGTGAGCCACAGCATGGTTGCTACCCATCTGTGGCCCCTTGCTCTTTACATTTTTAAACATAGTGTCTCTTTTTTTCTCAGGCTGTAATGCTCATGGTGCCTCAAGGATTTCTTCATTTCTACACAAAGTTGAAATTTCTCCTCGGAGAAAAATCCCATTTCTTTAGTGTGTCATCCAAGTTAGATATTCATCAAGGAAAGTTAGTGTATTTTCAATGAGAAGAAGCATTTACTTCGGTCAATCCATGAGTTTGATCAACCATGCTCCCCTTCTTGTCTCCTTCCCTTTGAACGTGTGTGTCCTGCTTGGCATACTTCCTCTTCATATTTCTGCCAAGAAAAACTCGTTTATTGTATAGTGGAGACAGTGTTTTTCATCTTTTATTTTCTACCTGTCCCTGGGAATAAGAACCAGATTTAACTTATAACCTCTCACCCAGATGATTATTTACTTAATTATGTTTTGGCAGGGGGTGCATAGGTAAAGCCTTTCTGACTGCCACAGAGTTTTCAAAAAATCAGGAATCAGGTGGCAAAAATTGCTGCAGGAATCCAAGTAAAAACAAAAGATGAATAACTAAGGTGATGCCAATACGCTAATGCTATATAGCTCTTGGAGTCAGAAGGTAGCCACCCGAAAAGCCATCTTGTCTGGTCCTGGTTTTAGGCATGTCAGGTCATTTCTGATTTCTCCAGAAGTTCAGTTCTCCTCTCCTGTGGCCTCACAGTTCCTTGTTTTTATCTCTGAAAATATTTGTCCCATGGAATTGGCTACTAGCTTCTCTGTCTCCATGAGGTCAAAGGTTGTCATTTATCAACTTATTCTTACTTCCTACTATAAATAGTTAATCTGGAGCAGTAGTATATTAGTGTAATAAACATGTGTTAGCTCTCACTTTATTGCCAGAATATGCAATTGAATTCTAGAAGTTTAAAACTCCTGTCTTCAGCTGATAAGTGTTTATGTTTGCCATGTATGTTCGGCAGTAATGCATTTGTCCTAAACCAGATATTTTTCACATTCATACAGAAGTCCCTTGATTGGACCGCTAGTAATTTCTAGCTAAATTATCCCTACATATTGCCTTCAAATCTTGATTAAATATTGGCTAATCAGATAACAAATGAATAGACAAATTTACTGTCATCAAGCCAAGGCCCAGTCAGGATGCTTGCTGTTATGGTGCCATCACCATTTCTGGTGGGCACCCGTGTCTCCATCACTGTCCATGGGAGAGGGCTGAGGTCCTGACCAGTGTCTCCAGCCTCAGATGGTGAAGGCTGTACCTGGCTTGAGTCCAGGAAGAGAATGAGCATGCTGCTGCTGCTTGAAGTGCAGAAACTCCCAGCAGCTACCATGCCCCACTTGGATTCTGCCACCTGTCTGAGCTGGGGGAAGTAGACCTCAGAGTGGGGAGTAGCCTGTGAAGTTTGTGCAAACATCAGGGGAGTCTCCTGTCCCAAAGCTTCTGGGGAGGCAGACCTTCTCAGATCATCTGCAGAGAAAACTCAAAGCTTCCTGGTCACACTGACTTTCTAGAACCAGTTAAAAATAGCCCACTATGGGCTATGATCCCCAAAGCAGAAACTTTATTGGAAAATTTAGGTCTAACGGCGATGCCATCATCAATCTTGCTTGAAGTCCCTAAGTTGATTTTTATTACTATTCATTCTTTTCTATAGAGTTTTTTTTACATTGGTCCAGCTTGCCCCTTGATTTTTCTTTTTAATCACAACTTGAGCTTGAGCCTAGTGGAGAGGGGAGGGTTGGTGGGCACCCATCACCCTCAATCTTATTCTTGGTTCCCATAGCAGTAGGGGACTTTGCAGTTCCTCAGGAATGATGAAGAATTGTCCTCCTCAAGCTACGCCTTATCCTTTCCCCAACACTCTGAACGCTGAGAATCATACTCAGTCTGCGGAATCCTTGTGGGTTCCCAGAATGTACCAGAACATCCTCTTTCTCCAAGTTGAATCCAGGCTGCATGTCTAACTCTTTGGCTATGCATTCAGTTATTAACATGCCCTTGCCTAAAATATGCTGACATAGAATCTTCCCATCTCATACATTCCTGACCAGCCTCCTGGTGACTCAATGCCTCGAGTCTTTCATCGACTGTCCCTGCCACTCTGCTGTCCTCCTTGAACTGTAAGGGCCTGGAGGACAGAGTCTGGGTTCCCCACAGGGCCTTCTGTGCAATCCTCAGATCTGTGCCCATCACCTCTGGTGAATGGCCTCTGGTTAGGGCTACCTGTTTTTTGTTTTTTGTTTTTAATAATTATGGAAATTGTATGCAAAGCACACATGGCAGGAAGTGCAGACCTACCAGGAACGCTTCTTCCTACATTGTAGAAGTGTCTTCTCAGTTTGCAGCATTTCATATTTGGTTTAGACTCTGCATCATTCTCAATGGATTTAGGCGCTTTCTTAATACGTGGATTGCAAGAATCATGGGTGAGGGCAATGCTTCTCCACAGCCTTACACAGAGAGGAATAACTACTCAATGACAAACCTTTCTGTAATTGTGCATTTTCATGTATTTTTGTCTTACTCATGATTTTTCCTTTTCTTGTTGCTTTTTCTACCTTTTTTTTTTTTTTGAGATAGGGCTTGCTCTGTTACCCAGGCTGGCGCACAGTGGTGTAAGCATAGCTCACTGCAGTTTCAAACTCTTGGTTCAAATGATCCTTTCACCTCAGCCTCCCAAGTAGCTGGAGCTACAGATACATGTTACCATGCCTGGCTAATTTAAAAAAATTTTGTTTGTAGAGACAGGATCTACTTGGTTGTCCAGGCTGGTCTCAAACTCCTAGCCTCAAGCAATCTTTCCACCTTGGCCTCCCAAAGTGCTGGAATTAAAAGTGTAAGTCACCACACCCAATCTCTACACTTTCCGCCCTCCCCCGCAAGTCTCATCAATCTCCAAATCATAGGTACGCTAACTATTTTTCTGTATAAAGCACTCTGTTAAGTGCTTAACAAGCATGGTTGCCTTCAAGCCTCGACATGACCCTGTGATATGGGTAGTGGGTTTTGTTATATCCACTGTGAAGATGAGAAGCTGAGAATCAGAGAGATTAATGCTCTCTCCTGCGGTCACACAGAGAGCAAGTGCAGGGGAAGAGGACTCTTCCTGCTACATCCTTTGTCACATCACATGCCATGCTGTGCCGGAGAGAGTCCGCACTCCACAGGTTAGAGACATTTGAATGGAGATGGAAAGAGTCCCTTGCAGAGGTCAGAATAACTGAAAGCCATCTCAGTCAGAAGTTTCAGGATTTGATGGAATCAGTGGGACAGAACAAATGCTCAATCATCTCTCGGAGGGACAATGAGCCGTAATGCCAATTAAGTCCAACAGATGGTCTTCAGGGGAAGCTGCAGACGTCTTTGTGGGAGACCTCCAGCTTTGAAACAGTCTCAGGGAAGAATTGTATGAAAGCTGCAGAAGAAGTGCATGCTTAGAAAGGCACGAGGGCAACGCTAGTCGAGTGAGGAGAAATCTTCCACTTAGCTTACCCGGAGGTTTGTTTTAAATGAGCAAATGGAAATTTGGGAACATTAATGCCAATTTTCTAGGTTTTGTCAATATTGTTGGTAAGTCAAGTACTCTGCCATGAATATTGGGTTTAAGTGAAATTCCAAAATGTCCACTGCCTTTCAATGCCCTAATTAAACTGGATTCTCAAAAGAAATAGCCTTTTGTTGAAATCACCATTGGAGAAAGCGAATTTCTGCAATTTTCTTTTCTCTTGTAAGAAAGATACAAGTAGCCGGGATGGTGGCTCAGCCTGTAATCCCGTGCCTTTGGGAAGCTGAGGTGAGTGGATTGCCTGAGGCCGCGGGTTCGAGACCCGCCTAGGTGGCGAGACCTCATCTCTACAATAAATAATAATAATAAAAACAAATCAGCCGGGCATGGTAGCGTATGCCTGTAATTCCGGCTACTTGGAATGCTGAGGCGGAAGAATCGCCGGAGCCCAGCAGGTCGAGGCTGCGGTGGCCGGGAGCGGCCACTGCACTCCAGTCTGGGTGACAGTGAGACTCCAACTCAAAAACAAACAAAAAAAAGAAAGATACAAGTGATTTTTCACTATTGAACAAGCATCATCGAATAGCCCCATTCTTAGTTACTATAATAATACTATAGGACAATTGAACTGTTTGGGAACAATACATAATATACGGTACCTAAATATAATATCAAAAGATATTAAGTCTTCAAATATCTTGGTTTTAGATCACCAGGAAGCAGATTTTGTTTTATTCTTTTGGTGGATGGTTTAAACCATACAGTGGTTAATGGTCACTGAGGACTTCTGGGTCCATCTACCATAATACACGTGAAGAAAATTGTTTTAAAAACTTCTTGACTTTTTTTTTAAATCATGAGCTCTCATTCATCCTTCTTAACTTTTTTCATTTGGAATGGAAGGCCATAGGAAAATCAATTACTGTAACAAAATCATTGTCATTGAATAATAAAACATTTGGGGTCTAAGACTATGTCATCTAAAAATTAAACTCAGTTTTTCATTAGAGAAAATGCGTATCTGTAGCCTAAGTTACCTTGCCAATAAAAGTAGCAAATATGGTGGATAAGCCTCCAAGGTGCATTTGCATTTCCTGATACAGTCACATCTCTATGTTTTTCAGAATTTCCACAATGTACCATGGTATGGCTTATTCAGAAATGCTAACAGGAAGATGAGTGAAAGAAGGAATGGAGGGGAACAGAGAGGGTGGTTTTGTGGGTGACTGCTTTCTGTCCCCAGTGGAAAATGGGTCCAGCTTCACCTAGCCCTTTCCTTCTTGTGCATTCAAGTGTCTTGCATTCTCAGAGCAGTGCTGCACTGGCCAACCACCTGTAGTCACAGAGTCCTTCCTTGGGAACCTTCTGGACTTTCCCAGTTCCTGTGGTGTGAGTGATATCAGTGCTCTGCCCCCTCAAAGCCCTGAATGGCATCTTTGTAACAGCCTGCAAGATATTTAAAATGTTAAGAGGGCCACATGACCAAAGATTGTCTTCAGAGAGAAGAAAATTAAGTGACCAATAAAAAAGGAATCTTCACAAGTTCCTATTGTATCTTATAAGAAGAAGCACTGCTGTATTTAGGTCTAACTCCTCAAGGTCTTAGGGAAGTTGCCAAGCTCTCGCTCCTAACCCTCCCCTTCGATGGGAGCCCAGGCTGAAATCTAAGTCCAAATTAATGAAACTGCTTCTAAGTTGAGGAAGAAGCAAGTAAACCACAGCTGTGAGTTCAGATCACTGGGGATTTCTATTTCAAACTCAGCCAGGATAGAGTTTCCGAATTTATTTGATTTGGGAACAGGATAAGAAATTGATAATATCTGATTTGTAGATTAGCCCTGGTGGGGGAAATACTAATGTCAAATATCATTCATCTTCCTTTTTATCTAGTCTCTTCAAACTGTAATGAAATTAACTGAGAACTGAGTCCAGCCTGTGGAAAACTCAAAGGAGTTTGCACATTGAACTGGCAAATTAATCAGGGAACGGCCCACAGTTCAGCATTTATTTAGTCAATTTTCAGTGAGTAATAAAGGTTGAAAGCAGATTTTTTATTTGTCCATTTAGTCATTGAAATATTTTTAATCAAGACTACACCTTGAGATTTATTTTTCATTTTCAAAATCGTGAATTCTCAACCTAATTACAATTTTTTTCTCTGACTAAAACCTGAACTATTTAAGTAAATGTATTTACAAGCTAAACTTAGCGGACTGATTTGGAAGGAGAATTAGAGCAGGACTCGGGAGAATCATGGAATGTACCCCAAATTATGTAATTAATATAATACGAGCAATTATACAATAAATAGAGACATACACTGTTAAAATTATGAATAAAGTAGAATTTCAGAATCTGAAGATCATCATAAAATTTATGCTCTTTATGTATAGTATATGTGAGTTGTAATTATTATATATCATCTCCAGATTCCCATAAGGCCAATGGGTATTAATGATTCATTAATTTATTCAATAAATGGTGAAACCATGTCGTATAATATTTATTGGATGGAATTCAGAACCAGTCTACTAGGCTATATCCCAGCTCTATCACTTATCTGTGTGAACTTGGGCGAATCACTTGAACTCACTGAGTCTCAGTTTCTTATCCGCATAGTAGGGGTAATAATAAATGAGTGATAGGGTAACTGCCAGGTTTAATGACTTATTTGGCTAGAATAGTGCCCGGAATGTAGGAAGCACACCATAAAAAGTTGTTGTTTTTTTTTGGATAGGTCACTTGCTATGCCACACTGTGTACTAGGCATTTGAAGCGATTAGGACCAAGTCACGATTTTTAAGAAATTCACGTGATAGTGAGAAAGGAAGATGTGTATGCAATTTAAAATAACACAACCTAAAATTTTTCAATTCAAGTCCAAAACAACCTCACAAAGTTGGGACAATTCTTCCTAGAGAAGGTAGATGAAGTCTTTACAGAGCAGTTGTGAAAGCCAGCCTTTCATACACAGAAATCAGCAATTGCTTTCGATTCACACTTGTTGATGAGAAAATGGGTAGTTATTCAATGAATATTTCTTGAATAAAAAAAAGATTGAATGAGTGTATGAACTAATGAATGAAAAAAATGGGTGAATGGAATCACAACCAGACATACACTAGTCCAAGCGAACAGGAACAGATAAGTTCGCTAGCTGGATTATGGGAGGATTCCTAGGCTTATGGTTATAGACACATTTATCTTTCATCTCTCCTAGATCAGACGTTTAGAACTGGAAGAGATATCAGAGATTATCAGACTCAACAGAAATTAAGGACTCCAAAAAGTCCAAGATCAAAGAATTCATGGTTGAGACTAGAATCTTGGTCTCCTAAGTCCCAGGTCAGCTCTCATATCATGTGTTCCCTCTGTAAGTTTCTCTACATGAAATAGTTCCAGCTGGAGAAAGAAGGTGCTATGGGCCAGGAGAGTTAAGATATTTAAATGAAAATAAAAAAGAAAGAAAGAGTTTGGTGGATGAAGAGCAAGATATTTCAAAGACTGAAGAGAAAAGATGCCTGAAAAGGGACTCCCAGAGAGAGGGAGTCTTTAGGAGACAATTTTCTAAATGACACTCATCATGTGTCACTCGTAATGCCCTGCTTTTATCAGTAACAGACAGAATGCACCTCCTGTGTTCTTTTCTTAGGATTGTGTCTTGGGATGACTTACATTCTAGGAAGAATAAAGGGGTTAAGCCTTTAGATTTTAATTCTAATTAGGGATCCTGGTGCCCTACATCTATGGCAGAGCTTATTGGATATCCTGTGGTGCATTTCGAGAAGCCCTTTGAGTCCTACTGGTTTATGAAACATCTCCGAGGTGGGAGGTAGCAGAGAGGGCTCAGGACACAGCCTCACTCACACAGCAGGGCCAAGGCTCATTAGAACCTTCTAGGCTCTTGGGTTTTGTTCAAATGCTGCAATAATTTCTGCCAGAAGTTTTTTGTTTTTTGTTTTAACAAAAGAGAGTAGAGACTGTGCTCTGGAGAAGCTACTTCTCTGTCCCTTCAGGGGAGTGGGCTCTGGACTTTTCTTTTTCCCAGACTAAGGAAACCTCCCTCCAAACAAAGTAGAGGCTAATAGAATTGCCAATCTCATATTTTACTTACAAGGACATTATAAATTAAACCAAATAGACACAACAATCACCTCATAGATTATTGGCATTACATAGGATAAATGACAGTTAACATGAAATAATGGAGGAGAAAGTTAATTGTGGAAGAATCTGAGAGTACTTGCTACTATATTTAGCTGTACAGAAAACTCTCTATAATTGTCATCACTTTTCTCATTTCACCATGAACCAATACAAATTTTGGCAAGGATCAGTAATGGTTCCCACAACAGCTTTTGTGTCTGATCTCAGGACTCAAAATTTAGATGCAAGGAAGGTCTTCCATTTCCTTGGCCTGGCTGTCAATAGTCACTCTTCATGGCCAACAGCAATGATTTCCAACAGGAGGATGCCATTTATCCTCCTGACAAATGAGTCTCTCTTCCTTCTTTCTCTGCTTCCCTAAAATATTTCCATGTGTTCACATTAGTACTGAACTTTGGAAGTACGCCACCATATTCTCCCCTGAGATGTTCTGTTGGCCTTGGGTCTCTAGCTGAGGCAGGAAAAGTCATCATAGTGGCATTGGGCTACTACTGTCCTGGGACCCCCATCTGCTAGTGCTAGGCCAGTGCTGAATCTTAGCTATTCTGCTTACTCTTCCCAGGAGTGCTCCCAAGTGTACAATTGGCACAAGAATCCCACCAGCCAGTGCAACTGCTTGTCCTCAGCAGGTTCATGGCTGGGGATTTTTGTTGCCATCTGGATGTATTTTCAGAGCATGATGTGAGTCTTCACCCAGACACATCCAGGCTCTCTGTTGCTTCCTTAGGAAAAAATGGAAGAAGCATGAAATGAAATCCCTTATGCTGTCTCATTCACATGTCTACTTCTTTTTCTTAATCCTTTGTGACTTGCTTAAGTGATAGTCTCACATTTTTCCTAGAGTCTTGGTTGGAGGGATATTGATGTTGGGACAAAGTGCATCCTGACAGTCCATCGAGTCATAACCTACGAAGACCAGGATCCCTAGATGTTCACCGCCCATGGAATGATGGTTCAATTCCATGTGTGTGGCTTCTGCTTTGCTTCAGCCTCCAGAACGCTCTTGTTTGCATAGGTACCGTCTAAGGTGACAGTGATTAGAAAGAAAGGCATTTTTGAAGGCAATTATGTATGAACAGGGTTTTGATCAAGGATGCTATTTCTGTGCTCTTTAGCTTGAGTGGTACAATTAGGTGCTCTTTTGTTTGATTTTGAAGGACCTATTCAGGGATGTGCTTAAAACGTGTGAGTAAGTGTGTTTGTTGAAATACATGTTTTTTCCTGCCTTTGATTCTTTGTGGCAGGCATGGTGTAGAGGCCACAGACTACTTAACATACAACACAGGTCTGTCTGTGTCTTGTATTGTGTCAGGACTTGGACAAAAGATGAACAGGGAGTCCTGTGAACACTCCTGACTTGGCAAGGGACAGCCCAGGACTGACCTACAGTCACAACTGTGAATCCCTCTGAATCTACTTCTATGGCCAGTCTCAGTTTTGCTTGCATGGTCAAGAAGGTCAATGTAGCTGGCTCTTCTTAGAATGAGGGAAAACTCTACATTTTTAGGCTCTGTCTGGGTTCATGTAAACAAATTGGTGTCTACCACTTGCGTGCTGTGTCTCAGGGCATTCACACATTCATTCTTTTTCATCCAATAAGTATTTATCAAGTACCTACTGTTTACTGAGTGTTCAGGGCACAGAGATAGAAGAGAGCTCTTATCTTAAAGTCGTGTCAGAAGACAAGAGCACAAACAAATTAGGTGATCTTCAATACTTAATAGGAAGAGCATGCAGGGCGCCCAAAAAGTACAAAAAGGGAAATTGCTGTGGTTCGAAAGGTGAATATAAGTTAGAGAGGGAAAGAATATGTGTTTACGTGTGTGTGTTCGTATATGTGTGTGTGTGTGTGTGTGTGTGTGTGTGTGTGTGTGTGTGTGTGTGTGTGAGAGAGAGAGAGAGAGAGGAGAGAGAACAGCTCAGGGAAGGTTGTTATCAACATTTTTGGGTTTTAGAATACTTCCTTTTTTAAAATCAATTTTTATGCTTTGAACTCCAAGAATACCTTGACATTATGGAGTCTAAGAATTGGAAAGGATATCCAAATACACCTGGGCCCATGCTTTAGGAATCAAGGATAAAAGGCCACACCACTCTGGTCTCTGCTGGACATTGCCTAAAAGACAGTACTGCAATCTCCCTGCTTAACAACCCTCTGACATTTCCCACTCTTGCTTGGAAAAGCTTAGGAAAGGGCTGGCTAAACAGATACCCTGATTGAACTTATCCAGTTTCGACTCTAGCAGGTCTTCTGAGAGGAAATGAGGCCTGGATGATCCACAGGTTTCTACCCTAAGCTGTAGCGATTGAGGCAGCCGTGAGGGGAAGGGCTTACTTGTCTTCGTGTCCCCAGTCTCGCCCTCCACTCTAAAGGTGCTTTGTATATGTCAAGACTGAAGCACGTTTTAGGTGTTGACCTACACATGTGATTTTAGTCTAGATTTTCCAGAGGCATAGAACCAATAGGATATATACATAGAGTGAGAGAGAGAGAGAGAGAGAGAGAGAGAGAGAGAGAGAGAGACAGACAGACAGAGGAGGGGACTTATTACGGGAATTGGCTCACTCAGTCATGGAGGCTGAGGAGTCCCATGATAAGCTCACTGAAGCCTGGAGAAACAGGGAAGTCAATTGTATGGCTCAATCCAAGTCTAAAGGTCTTAGAACCAGGGAAGCCAACGGTGCACCTCTGTCTGAGGCTGACAGCCTGAGAACGTGGGGGCTTCTGGTGCGAGTCCCAGAGCCAAGCCTCAGAGAACCCAGAGTTCTGACATCCAGGGCAGGAGAAGAAGGGGCATCCTGGCCCCAGAAGAAAGTGCAAGGATTTGCTCTTCTTCCACCTTTTTGCTCTATTCAGGTCCCAACTGATTGGATGGTGCCCGCCCACATTAAGGGGGTATTTTTCCAACGACTCTGCCAGTCTCTCCTAGAAGCACTCACAGACACACCTGTGCAATGCGATCAACGCTAAATATCCTGGGGTTCCCTTTCAGCAGAGGAGAGAGGGGCTCACTGCCTGTTGTAGATGGGAATAATTAATGCCTTTCTGGTTAGCCGAGTACCCCATAATCCAGACTAGTGGATACCCCAAATCAATCATCACATGTGTATTCTCAGTTTCCTCCTCCCCCACTTTTACTACATATATGCCAAGCTTGGTTTGCTTTGTGTGGAATTTAGTTATCATCAGCACATCACCTTTCTGCTCTGACACTGATCTGACTACCTCACCCAGACATGGTTTCCCTGAAAAATCTCTCAAGCAGTGGCTCCCTCCCACGTGATATATTCAACGGGAACCGGGGAGGATCTGGAGTCTTTTTTGCTCTTTCCAGAATGCAATCTGTCTCTCTTCCATAAAACAAACTCTCAGAAACAAACAGATAAGCCCTCTTGACTGTTTGAGATGATATCTCATTGTGATTTTGATGAGCTGTTATTAAAAAGTAAAAAAATACCAGATGTTGGCAAGGTTGTAGAGAAAAGGGAATGATTTTACATTGTTAGTAGGAATAAAAATTAGTTCAGTCCCTGTGGAAGCATTTTGGAGACTTCTCAAAAAACTAAAAAATAGAACTACCATTTGATCCAGCAATCTTATTATTGGGTATCTACCCAAAGGAAAAGAAACCATCCTATCAAAAAGATACCAGCACTCATATGTTTACTGCTGTACTATTCACAATAGCAAAAACATGGAATCAGCCCAGATGCCCATCAATGGTTGACTGGATAATGAAACTGTGTTACATATACACCAAGGAATACTACACAGCCATAAAAAAGAATGAAATTATGTCTTTTGCAGCAACATGGGTGGAACTGGAGGCTGGTGTCCTAAGTGAATTCTGTTGTATTATTTGTTGTGGTCTGACAATTAAGTTTGTCAGTTTGCCACTGTGTTGACGTTGGCAGCATTGTACAAATAACTTTAGTGGAGCACCCTTCCTTCTTACCTGATCTGGCCCCAATGACTTTTTTCTTTACCCAAAGGTAAAGGAAATATTGAAAGGGAGACATTTGGTGACATTCAGGACATCAAGGGTACTATGATGACAGCTGTGACAGTCATTCCAGCAAAAGAGTTCCAAAATTGCTTTGATGGGTGGCCTAGGTGCTGGCGTCAGTACATAGCCTCCCAAGGAGACTGCTTCAACAGTGACCATAGTGATATTCAGCAATGAGGTATGCAGCCCTTTTCCCAGAATGACTTCATGAACTTGATTGTTGGATTTCATATTATTACTAATAACCACACTCCCTACAATGTCTTTCATTAAAACATCCCATCTGTTGACCCAGCTTCGTCTTTTCCTGCTCTCTTCCTCTGATACTTGGACACCAGTGACTCTCCATCTAAACCCAGACCCCGTTCATTTTCTCTACCCTCCCCACAATGCTCCTCACTCCCTGCCTCTCCTTTCCCCCCTCACTCAGCTGCAATTTTGGGGCCCGTAACCACCTTGACTCCAACCTCCATGCTCTCAGTTCTCTTTTGTGTTCTCCAAGCTGATCCACGATTTTAATGAAATCCAATTGTATTAACTGTGGACCATACCCAACCGGTTGAATGTGGGCTGGGAAAATGATCTAATTGTGCCATTGATGGTGGGAAGAAGGACTCACTTTAAGGTTCTTATCACAAATGTTAAGTGACTTTTCAGCACCACCTGGCAATCTTAGTCCATCTCTCAGCTCAGTCCACTAGCTGGTCCTCCCAAATGTCCATTTCACACCTCTGCCTCTCTCCTTCAGTGTCCCACAGCCCCTCCATCATCCTCAGCATCAGTGGAGGACCTTACATCTTTTCTCTGAAAAAAAAAAAGTAAAGTGCAGGAAAGTTCCTGTGTTTTCATCTTGAATCTGCCCATCTGTAAATACTTGCTGAGAGCTTGTTGTAGAATCCATGCTTACAATCCAGTCAGTTACTTGGGCTAAATTCCCGGCTGCATTCTTGGTCCCTGTCTTCCTCTCATTGTCCACATCCCCCCACCAGAATCAGATCCACAAGCACTCACACCTACAAAATGCACTTTGAAATCCACTAGTTCCCACTTTCTACACCACACCCAATCCAAGCACCTTTGCATCTCATCTACACCATTGCTATAAACTCCTGAATTTGTTGGTATTAGATTTGTCTGCCATAAACCCCCAATATATCTGTAGCTTAAACAAGATAGAAGTTTAATCTTTCGCACAGAATAATTCCAGAAGTAGCGTGTTCAGGACTGGCATGCAGCATTTCAAGGTCATCAGGGACCCAGGCTCCGACTACCTTCTTGCTCTGCCATCCTGGAGCCACCGCATGATCCAAGCATCACTCTGTCCATCATGCAGACACATCTGACCACAGCCAGGAGGCACATGCAAGGCAGATAGGATTCATGCTACATTCCTGTCTCCCTTTCCAGCAAAGTTCTTAGGCATTCACACCTTCTGATTATATTCCACCTGCAATTCCTCCCTGAATAACACAAGTAAATAGTTTCTGAGGTAGTTATATTACTGTTCAGAAAAAAAAAATGCTGAATCTTTTTACTAAGAGAAATAGAAGGGATCTGGTAGGTAATTAGCAGTGCTCGATCCATCTTTCTGCTTCTGTTTACATTTCTCACCAACCCATTCTTCACTCCACAGTCAACACGTTATTTTAAATTGTAAATCAAAACACGTTACTCCCCTACTTAAATTATTAAGTAACTTCCCATCACACTTAAGATAAAATAAGGTCCTTGCTGTGTCCTTCACTGTTCTTCATGATCTGGTCCCCAAATAAGCCTCCATCTCATCCTCTCTGTTGGTGTCCTCCAAGTTGTTCCTTCCTGGCCATCTTGTTTCTCAAATATACCAAGTGCATATCCACATCTGATCTTTGTACTTGCTGATTTTGCTACCTAGATGCACTTTTCACACCCTCCCCCCATTCCTGTGTATTTCTTACCTGCTGTAATCTCTCTAATCACAACCACCCAGCAATCCCCACCCTCCCCTCCCTCTTCCACAGCCCCACCATGCTTTATATATAAAGCCTTTATATATATATATAAATATATATATTCTAATTCTGTAGCCCAGGCTGGAGTGCCGTGGCATGATCATGGCTTAGCATAGCTGCAACCTCATGTGCTCAGGTGATCCTTCTGACTCAGCCTCCCGAGTAGCTGGTACCACAGGTGTGTGCCACCACATCTACTTATTTTTTTGGCTTTTTTGTGGAGATAAGGTCTCGCTATGTTGCCTAGGCTGGTCTCGAACTCCTGGGTTCAAGTAATCCTCCCTCCCTCCTCAGCCTCCCAAATTGCTAGGGCTACAGGCATGAGTCAACATGCCTGGCCTGATGCATTCTAATTTTGAGGCATTGGTTTTGCTTTATTTGTAAAATCTAAAAAGCTTGTTAAAAGAACATCTCTTTAAGAAAAACTTCAAAGATGCTGTTGTAAATGTCCTTGTAACATACAATAATATTTGCAATGTCATACTTATGACCATGGAAAACTTTGCAAACTTGAGCTCAATTAATGCTTTTCTTTGCAAAAGTGAGGTTTAAGGTGCTAACAGGCAGGTGGGAGGTTATCCATGCGTTTACTTTTGTATATTGAGTTTCCGGATGTCATCAGAAACAATAATCTAGTATTTTGAAGTATACTGTTGAATGCATACCAATTAAATGCATTTTCTAGATTTGAATAGTAAATCGTGTGTTCCATTTTACTTAGATGGATATGCAGCTGTTTACCTATGGGATGATATTTAACTGTGTATTTTACATTTGTATGAAAGATTTCCTAAAATATAATCACAGTTGGAATACAATTCTGTTATTAATGCAGTTTTTAAAAGTAACACAATTGGGGGAATGGTGCAACATTAAAAAAAAAAGTAACACAATTGAGTATGCAACCAGGGGGATTAAGTAAAATATAACATATGCAAAAAAAAAAAAAAAAAAAAAACCAACCCAAACTATGTTCATCAACAAGAGACATGCTCTTAAATTCCTTAGATTACTGAAATCTAACAAATTGGATAGCTTACAAAAATCTGAAAACTAACATTCATTCTGAGTCTCTAGTAAGTTTATGTAAAATCGTTGACCTGAATCCAAGGGTAGACCTCTTTAACACAATCAATACAGGTGCAATCAGATAAGAACATTCTACTGTTTTATTAAAGTGCATCTAATTCAAAACTCAATAACCCTCACACATCCTTAATCAGGGACGACATCCTGGGAGGTATTTACATGAGTGATCTTAAAACTCTGACTTTTGGCTTGCTAGCAAGACTTTCTGCAAATAGGTATTTTCAGGGCCTACTGATTCTCCCTCCGCAGGATCCTTGTCCTCCTCCTCTGCCTGCATTCATATTTTTGACTATAGTAGATGTGTTAAGGCTGGCCTCACTTTTCCCTTTACAGTGGAAAAGAGTTACCTCACGCTCTTGGTGCCTGCAATCTCAGGTGGGCTTGGAAAAGCCAGGCCATACTCCTTGGGGGGAGGGGGGCAGCTCCAGAGGGAGTGTGGGGGCTCTGGGTCTGTGCTGCTGAGAGTGTCCCCACTCCTTCTGGCCCACTTAGCATTATCTGTGAGAATACTGGGGAGTTACAGAGCCAGGAGACAATTATCTTGTTTCCAGAAAATAGTGTGAGTCCAAACAGCACATACAGAGCAAGGAGAATGATTCCATCGCCAGGCTGGGTTCCCACTGTTTTCTCAGCAGTGGCTGTGGTATTTCAGGAGATCCTCTGTGACTTCCACTGCCATGTGTAGAAATTGTAATTTGGGACAATTGAGTGGAACCTTGGTTAACCGCTACTAGGTAACCGGAAGTACATCGAGACTATGAGACTATGTACATAGGGGTAGAATGTTTTAGTAAATGCTTCTCTGAGGTGGGCCAATCACTTGCTGACTCCTAACACAGGACATCTCCATGGCCATGAGGGTGGGAGGCAGGTGCACACCTTGCACACACAGCAGTCTGTGAACACCCAGTACCCATGGCAAGTGCACATCCAGGACCCATGGCAGGTGCACAGCCAGCACCCATGGGAACAAGGGCACATCGAGCACCCACAATAGGTACACACCCAGCACCCACACCAGCAAGTGCATACCTAAGACCCACAACAACAGGTACACACTCAGCACCCATGGCGGCAGATGCATAACGAATACCCACGGAAGCAAGTGTACAACCAGCACCCGTGACAGGTGCACACTGAAAACCACAGCAGCAAGTTCACACCCAGCACCCAGAGCAACATGTGCACATCCAGCACCCATGGTCACAAGTGCACACCCAGCACCACAGTGCCAGGTGCACAACCAGCACCCATGACAGGTGCATACCCAACACCTATAGCAGCCATGCTCATGACCAGCTTGGGTCTCAGGCGCTGCACATGGCAGTTTCGTCTTTGCAAGTGAAGGTCAGCACATTCTTGTTAAAACCGCCTCTATGGACAGACTTCTTTGACCTTTTCATGGTGAAGAGCAGCAACGCCAACATTTCCTCCCAAAGCAGAGGAACTCTCCTTTCTGGCAGTTTGTTTATCGGACCGCTTTTCCTTAAGTACTCACGCTTTCTACTCACGCCGATGGCTCAGCCTACTTGAGCGGAGTGTTTTGTTAGAGCCATATGTGGTGGTCAGGGTGCTTTCTTTCCTAGGGCCTGCCAAGTCTTATTATATGGGTCTTTTCTGGGGTTTTTACTTGAGAATTCTCTCTTTTCCACCCTCCTCTTCTCCCTCTCCCGCTCTCTCCTTCTCCTTTTCTCCCCCTCTCCTCCTCTCTCTCTCAAGTACACAAAGTGATTGTTCCCAAATCTGCAGTAAGTTAGCAGTATGGTTGAGGTACAAATGGAGAATTAGTGAACCATTAGCGTTAAACAGTCAGCTCACTAATTTACACCACATCTGCAGAGGGCCACTTGTGGCTGGAGTTGTGCTAGGCGTTGGTACATCCACCAAAGCCTGCTCCCTGCTCCTCAGAGGCACAAAGTCCAGTAGGGAAGAGGCGAGCAGAAATTACACAAAAATAGGAGTGTGCTTTGCCAAGGAAGAACAAAGGAAAGAACATAAGGCCATACAGGTCATGCTTTTCTCCACCCCAGAGGGCACTGTTCAACTTGATTCCAAAGTGGATGACTATGGGAAAGACACTCACTGGAGTTGTGCAGTCGACAACGTGGGCAACAGCATGTGGCAATTCAGCAAGCAGTAGAACGATCTGGAGAAGACTCACAGTGAAATGAAAGAAGATGGTAGAATGAACAGAACGGAGTCTGAGGAGGGAGAGAGATTATAGATAGGCCAATAACATATGCAAAGCTCGTCCTAGGGAGATCTTAGTATCAGTGAGGTGACTTTGTGGTGAGGTCCAGTCCTGCTACAACATAGGCCATAGTATTCCAACATTATGCTAATATCCAGGAAGAGAGAGCTGTAATTATCACAAAGATATTAGAAGGAGATAAGCTGTTCTAGCAAAATGAAGAAAATTATTCCCAGAATTCCTAAGGTGATAATGGTATTAGGAAGGTCACTGTTACAAGGTACTGGGGACTTGACTCTCCTGGAACATGCTCAGGGAACAGGAATCCACAAGGAAAGCGAGGAGGAGGGACCACACTCGTGCACACACACATGAATTGTCACACGCATGCAACATACACGTGTGCGCGCGCGCACACACACACACACACATATACACACATGGTGAGAGTAGGAGACACTCACCTGGGAGCTGACCCCGGAGAGGTACAGCTCAGGAGGGCCTGGGGAAACAGAGATTTTTACATTGATTTCTGTGGGGGCGTGCTTTCTGATTTCTGTCTCGGCCACACCATCATCTGAAAGACCACCTCACTCACTCTTGGGTTTTTTTTGGGGGGGGGTGAGTCACTTATTTTTGTGGAGTACAAACGGAGAGTGTCTACAGCACATTGGAGTGTGGGAGGAATCAAGAAGCAGAGAGAGGGAACCCAGAGCAGGTCACGTGGGGCCCTTCCTGAGGACCCTACTGGAGCAGAGCTCCAGACCACACCAGGTGCTGCTGTACCTTTTGCTCTGTCCCGCGTGCACGCACTGTTCTCTGCAAATCCCTTTGCGTGGTGTATCTGGGAAGCAGGGAAACTGGGTTGTCTCCAACACACGAGGGAGGGCGGGTGAGGGCCAGCAGATGTGGGGCAGGCACTTGAGTCAGACTGCAAGGGGCCTTAGGATTCCTGCTCCAGTTGTTCCTACAGCATGGTTCCTCATCAGGGCTTATTTCCTGCAACTTTTGTTCGTTTTTGAAATACATAAAGCTTACATGCAAAAGGGCGTAGTTCATGAGCGTACGTACGTATGATTTCATGAAAACGAGTAAACCAAGCACCTGTGTGCCAAGCACTCACTCAGCTTAAGACAGATGGAGAGCTTAGAGGCTTCCCTCTTGCACTTCCTGCATCTGCCCACCCAGAGGTCTCATCACCACCCTAGCTTGCGTGCCTGCTGCTTTCTGGTGCGTGTGATTCATCGGTGATTCACAGGGCAGAGTGCCACTGCGGAGCTGGCCACCCCAGCCAGGGTATGAGGGCATGAGTGCATGAGGGCCAGGGGGCAGGGCAGAAGGGACAGAGCTAGGGCAAAGTTCATCCCTACCCTGGGGGTGACGGAGGTGAAGGGGAGGGTGGGGGGCAGCATGTTCCTTGAGGTGCCGGCTTGGGCAAATGGGTATGCAAGTCAAATCAGGACATATATGGGACTGAGGAGATTTGAATAATGCCCATATTATGGTATGGATTTACCTTTCAGACTTTGAGGTGAATGTGAGATCTGTGAGTGTAGGTAAGGGTTTGGGAGTCATCTGCGTTCAGAAATTACAATAGTAGTAACTTTTAAAATAGCCAATACTTATGCAGAGTCTTCTTAGTATGATACACATGTCAGTTCATATACCATGACGATAATCTCATATAAAGAGGTATTGTTATCTGTCCCTGTTTTCAAGTTGAGGAAACTGAGGCAAATATTTAAAATGGTTTTCCTGTGATTTCACAGCTAACACGTGGTAGAGCAGTCTGGCACTGGAGCTTGTGTTGTTCATCCGGACATTATATGGAAGCTGGTTCTGTGGGGGCAGAAGGGATTTCTGAGAGAAAGGAAGAGGAAAAGAAGGAGGAGGAAGAAAATGGAATGTTGGACAATGCCTATACTAGTTATAGAGCCTTATGGGGCTGTGAAAGAATCTGAGGCAACAGAAGAAAAGTGTGTGTCTTTTTAGTCAGGAAGGTTAGGCCTTTCTCCTCCTGTCCCTGATGTATCCTGTGATCAGGGATCAGCCATGACCTAACCCAGACTCATCTAGTTTCCCCCCCAGCTCTCCAGCTTTCCCCTCAGAGCTCTTGTAGGCAACTGTTCAGAGTCTCTTGGGGAGTCCGCATAAGGTACTATTTGGCCCGGAGAGCAACGTGAACCAGGACTCTGACATACTATGGGCAAGAGTTCCACCCCCCACTCCGTCCTGATTGCAGGTTTCTAGAAGCTGGCACACAAACTTGCTTTGTTTGTCCATTCATTATTGTATATTCATTTGCAGGTGATGTGCATGTTTCTATGGGGTAGGAGGTTGAAAAGGGCTCGATTCCTTCTCGGCACATTTGGAATCTAGTCTGAGAGTTTGGAATATTTGGTTCCTAATGAACCATAGAAATATCGTTGAAATATTTCCCCACACAACTAATCACTGGGCCGAGGCTGACAGAACCATGACATACTGAGATTTTTAAGTTGTCTCTGTAAATTAAGATAAACACCCAGAATTCACAGGAGAGAGGCAAAGTGCAGGACATTAGATGCCCGGAGATGCCAAGGACATTCTAATTTTAGAATAAAGAACCCAGTGTCTGAGTGTGGGGTGCGGTTGGCATTCCACTGGGGTGACTCCCTGTTCCCCAGCTCCCCCAAAGAATCTCTATTAGGCAAAGCTTGGATACGAGGCAGCCTTTCCTCTAAATCTTTGGAGATTTTTTTTTTTTTGGTTTAATTGCAATTGATTTCTGAGAACTAATAAAGTAGGTGTATGACAATTGTAGTGAAAACGAATTCCTAACTCTTGTCTAATGAGAAGATTCTCTCCTCTAGGGGGAATGATTCCTGAATTCTTTGGTCTTTGCAGACGCCGGAGAGCCAGGCTAGGGACTATAACTTTTTTGAAGAGCATATTGTCAGGGAGCTGACAGGGTTTACCTAGTGAAATGGGGAAGCACAGGTGCACAGATTTAGTTTTGTCCTGTGGGGAATTAAGATCTATTTTTAATTGGTGCTACTGCGTGTGTGCTGCTGTGAGCAGTGGCAGCTGACTGAAGCCTGGCAGTCTTATCATTCCAGTACTGGGTCTGAAAAAATCAAATCCTCAGCTGAAAATGTCTAGACAAAATAATAGTGGCCAACACTCATGGAGCACCTCCCTATTGACACAACTGAATATCTGCTACCAGAAACACAGACCGAAAACTCTACTGGCCAGATGTTGTCTTGATTGCCCTCCTCTGATCCCGGTCCCTAGTAGGGAGCCGGCCCTGTAAACCTGCATTCAGTCAACATTGACCAAGCTAACAGATGGATGGATGAATGGACAAAAGGAGCAAATCTTTTCTTTATATTTAAAATAGTATTTTATTTCGTTTATTGATTTTTTAAATTTCAATAGCTTTAGGGGTACAAGTTTTGTTGTTGTTTTTTTCACATGGACAAATTGTTTGGAGGTTAAGTCTGGGCTTTTGGTGTACCTGTCACCTGAGTAGTGTACTTTGTATGCAATAGGTGACTTTTCATACCTCACCCTGCTTCCCGTCTCCTTCATTCTGAGCCTCCAATGTCAATTATACCACCTTGTATTTCAGGGGTCTCCAACCCTCAGGTTGCGGATCAGTACCTGCACACGGGCTACTAGGAATTGGGTTGCACAGCATGAGGTGTGCAGTGGGCAAGTGGAGCTCCATTTTCTGTCTGATCAGTGATGGCATTAGATTCTCATAGGAGCATGAACCCTATTGTGAACTGCGCATGTGAGGGATCTAAGTTGCTGCTTCTATGGATTTGATCTCATATACCTCCTCACCCCCCACTGTGTTGGGAACCAACTGGCCTTGGAGGCCCGCCTGAGCATTAGGGCTCCAGGCAGACTGCGGACCTTGAGACCACCAGGTTGCATTCAGGAGCTGAAGGCCCATTCCCTACTCCCTTCTTTGTTGTTTGGCATGACCTACTAGCAGGGACTTTGATAATCTAAGCATGAAGTTCTGAGAATATGACAGGCATGGTTGACTCTAGGGATACATTGTTCCCGTTTCTCACAGACTGCGGTTTTGGCTTTAAATTTAACATAGTTCAAACTCAGGTCACATTTGGGAGCCTTATATATGATGCAAACTTCTCTATAAGATTTAAAAGTATATTTGTAGAATTAGTATATACATTTAGAGAGCTGTTTTCAGCTTTAGATGGTATAGATGATTATCTAGAGTTACCAGAAATGGCCCAGCATGAACTTTGGACTGGGCCACATTCCTACAGGCCCAGCGTCCACTTTGGGCTGGGCTGCATTCTTTTAAACCAGTTCTTTAGTTACAATTAGTGTAGGTTTTTTCTACTTATAATAGAAACTGAATTTATTTTTTTCATAGAAAGTATTTTAGAATAGGTCATGCTACGTCAAGGAATTATGTTAGTCCAAGCATGATCAAACATGATACTTTGAGGTTTTATAAGAATACAGCTAACTTTAGAAATTTCATTGTTCCCACTTTCTACTGATTGCGGTTTTGGCTTTAGTACAATTGCAGTCTGTATTTGGGGTTTATTTTAGAAGCTTTATTGCTGATGATCAGCTTTATATATTAGGATTAGGAATTAGAAACTTTTATAGACATTAAGATAGATACATAGGATTTTAGAATAGTCATTTTGTTAAGAGATCATAATCAATTGTTCTCGGAAACAGCCCAGCATGATCTTTGGACTGGGCCACATTCTTTAGGAACTGGTTTGAGCTATAATCAAGAGATTTTTATAGTATAGGTAAAATTAGCACAGAATAGAAAGGTATTAGGATTTAAGTCAGTCATTTGGTGTTGGGTATGCATAAGTTTTAGAAGTTATTGATTATTAGAATATTATGATGTTAGAATTGTTGTATTATTTGTGAGGAACATTAACCAAGCATAAGGAACAGTGAAATAATATTGGGATTATCCTTCTTCATGCTTGAGGAAACACCTGGTGGGTGGGGGGAAGCCCCTCATCCACCTGGCTTTGTGTTCACGTGAAAATCTTGTGATCTTGCCTGTGAAACTTTAGGATAAAAGGCATACGGTTTGCCCCATTAAATCGGCTTCTGCACTAGACAGAGTCCAGTCTCTTTCTTTCTCCCCCTTTCTCTTTCTTTCTCTTTATATCTCCAGAATAATCGCCAACGCTGCCCCACCTTCCAGGGACCCTCTAAATCTCTCTGAAGGGGCTGGCTCCCCATACCACTGCATAGAAAAATTGTTTTACACGAAACTGGTCCTTGACGCCAAAAATGTTGGGAACCACTGTGTATGCCTTTGTAGACCCATAGCTTAACTCCCACCTATAAGTGAGAACATGCAGTATTTGGTTTTTCATTCCTGCATTATTTCACTTAAGCTAATGGTCTCCAGTTCCATCCAAGTTGCTACAAAGGATATTTCATTCTTTTTTATGAATGAGTAGTAATCCATAGTCTGTCTCTCTATATGTGTGTAAAGAGACACAGCGCGCGCACACACACACACACACACACACACACACACACACGCACACACCCCATATTTTCTTTATCCACTCATCTGCTGATGGACACTGAGGTTGATACTACATCTCTGCAATTGTGAATTGTGCTATGATAAACATACATGTGCGGGTGTCTTCCTGTAATAATGATTTATTTTCCTTTAGGCAGATGCCTAGTAGTGGGATTGCTGAATCAAATGGTAGATCTACTTTTAATTCTTTGAGAAATCTGAAAGGAGTGAATCTTACTAAATGTTCTCTGAGCAAAAACAGGCTGCAAAAAATGTGTAGGAATTTGTGATATAGAGATCTGGAAAAAGGATCTCTACTTACAACAGATCTCACCTTTTAGCAAAGTATGTGGTTGCCTGCATACTTCATGAGGCAAATATCTGCAAAGTAGCTTAGTTTAAACTCATTGTGGGGAAACACTAACTTTATAGCAACCTTTTAATTGCAAGTTGGAAAGAAGGCAAATTAAGAAGAGTTTAATAGTATGAACATTTAAAATATAAGGCAAAAAGAAGCACGAAGGTAGGGGCTATATTAGTAATAGGCAAGTAATAAATGGAATAGAAACATATACTCTAGATGATCAATCATGTTTTGTCTAATAAATATTTGTTGAATTGGATTTAATATACCTGGATGAAATAGTCTTGCATTTTAGCTTTAGTTCAGTGCAGGAAAAACTGAAATTGAATTATTTCATTATCCTGTCATTCTTGTCCATAAACTAGTCTCTCCTGTTTTGGAGATCCTGAGTTCCAGCTTCTAATTCATTGCTCTGGTGCTCATGTGTTGTTTACCGAGGCAAGCAGCTTTCTTTCCTCATGGCAGGGCACCCCCACTTTTGAAAAGATATAGCACCTGTGCTCAAGAGCATGAATTTAGACAGCAAGTGTCTCATTAAAGTCCTGCATGGCTGCAAGAGAGACACTGTGCTCTGTTCTGGGGCGGGGGGAGGGGGTAGCCCCACACTGTCCACCTTTAGACTTTCCCATGTGTGCACGGTGGAACTCAGCTTCCTCCTGGGGGTGACCTTGGCTTAGAAACTTTGCTTCTCTACTTCCCTCTCCTCCAGGAACACAATAAAGGAATGAGTGGACCAGAAGATGAATCATGGAGCTACTGCTTGCCACAGAAAATAGGAGTCCTGCCTGGTTCCCAGGAGGAAGGAGCCTCTGCATGAGTCTTACTTTGGGATTAGTGTGGCTAGTGCCTGTTAGGAGATTCCAGAGGGGATACACAGAAAGCCCTCAACTTCTTCCTAGGTTTAATTTAGGAAATATCCAGTATAACTCTTTATCAAGTGGCTGTTAGGCAGGAACTTAAGAGACAGCATGAAAGAGAAGAGAGCAAAGTACGCCAAAGAAGCAGAATCAAAACAAAACAAAAAAGCAAAATAGCAAAATAGCAGAGTGAGGAGCTTAGTTAACAAATTGACAGCTAACTGTGGAAACCAGGTACCCCAGCAACATGCAAAGCAGCTAAAATACTGCACCATCACTGAAGCCCAAGAGGAACACACATTTGGTTGTGATGAAAACCTGTAAGATTGCTGTATTTAATTTCTATGGGGACTACTGGAAAGCAGATTTGTAAAATCATAGCTTGGAGAATTTTTTTGATTTAGGTGGTGGGAATCTTAAACATAAAAGTCATATCATCAAATGTCATTATGCGCTAGTGCTTTATGATATGTTAACTACATAAGACGGTGAGAATTTCCTGTATCAAACTGCTGAGGAAACTCATCTTGGGCTAACAAGAGTTAACATTTGCTTAGTGTGTTGTAGGTGTCAAATGTTAGGCTAGTCCATTTGCTTTTTTAAATTTCATTTAATTCTAAAAGTTGTTTCATCAATTAGAATTGTTTTAATCTATTTTTCAGATCAGGGAGAAAGAGATAAAAAGTTACCTCTCTAAATTCAGGTTCACTAAAGTAACTCTAACACTCATGTCCCTTTACCATACCTGATTGTCAAATATGTCAATAATTATTCCAGAAATAAGGACAGAGATTGGGAAACATTAAGCAAGAGGTCTTTTCATGAACTGAGCTTTTATTCCTTTTTCCATCTCCTCTTAAATCTCTGCTTATGAATTAAAATCAGGAGATGACTTTTAGGTAGTACTTTTTGTGTACAACTCAAATGATCTTGCTTCACTAATATTTCGTGTTATGGACTTTTACTTTTCCTGATTTGCCTACAAAATCGTGTTCCTTGTCTTCATCAACATTTTGATTTATCATCTTTATACAAAATTTTGATTAATTTTGATTAATTCTACTGTTGAGTCTACATATATGACAAAAATTGAAAATCTATCTACCAAATATTTATGATCGTTGGCTAAAACTTAGTGAGGATTATCCTTTGTGTTACATTTAGTAGTTGTCTTTGCTGTAATGTGCATTCTGTGAGATTAAGAATATGCATGTTCATTTCTTTATCCTTAATGCCAAGAAGAAGAACTAGTAAGTATAATATACCCAGTTCATATATATTTTTAAATTAAATGAACCAAGTGTGGACATCAGGTTTGAAGTTATGTTACCATCTCCATAAGTTTTGGTAACCTAATTTGTATGAAGCTCAAAAGTCTTTTCCCCAGATTATATTCTTTCTCAGTTTGTTAGTCTTATTATGTTTGAGATTAATTATCCAGTCTCCACAACAGCTCCCTGCTGAATATTTTACTGTCTATACCATCAGTCTTCATACATCTACACTATAACTATTACAGCACTAGGAAGGCAATGATTACTGAGGCTTAGAACATTCTTGGAAAGAAACAGAAATACTTGTTAAGGATAGGGATGTTTTCCAAAATAATCTAGTGTGTAACCAGAAGGCAAAATGTCTTCCAAGATTTCTGCTCTTTAATGTTAGATAACTCTGAGTGGTGTATGTGTGCATGTCTTTGTGTATACATGTACTTGTGTGTACATATGTGTTTGTATACGCATTTAACCCATGTTAAACTCCTTTTGGTGTCTCCCCAAGCCATTCATCTCTAGATTGAAATTTTGTCTCTGTTTTTCTTTCACTATCTTGTTTTTCTTTCAATACCCACAAAATAAAGCAAGATAGAAAATAATGTAACAACCCTATAAACATTCCTGTTTAGTATAGTGAATGAATGAGAACAAATGCTTATATTCTTGAGCTATATGTGAATGTATGAGAATAAATGCTCACATGACACCAATGTAAAAGCATTGCAAATCTTTCCCTTGTTTCACATGCATAATTACTGGTTTCTTTTAATAAACTGGTGATCATATCGTATTCTAAGCCAAATAGGAACTTCTAAAAGATTTTCACACTCATTGGTTATTAAAGTTTCCAAAGATCTAAATACTCGTAACATCCTGAGCCTGTGATTTTCAACAACAAGGCTTTAAATTCTTCTGACATTTAACGGAATTTTCTGTGGTGTTAGAACCGTGTTCTACACAAAATGCATTATAGAACATTTGGTTTTTCTCTGGGGAAAAAAGGTAGCAATAATGAACTCTTGAGAAAGAAAATCCAGTTCAATTGGATTTTAAATATGCATGTTAAAAATAGATTGTGTATCCCTGAGATGTTGGATGATACTTAATCAACAGTAATTGTTTTTCAAGCAAAGCATGCCCTTTCCACATTGTGCTCAGCATGCCCTTGCATTAGCTGGGATGTGTCATGCGCAGGGGTTGTGGGGGGCCTCTGAATTGCTGTACTTAAGCCTTTTCTAAACCATTTGGAGTTAAAGGTCATCCCAAGTGACACTGGAAAGATAATATCTTACAGGTTGTCAATAAAATCTGTGATATGATTTATTACATGGAGTCAAGTGTTAATTGGATGGCAGCTGCCTTTGAAGGGAAAATCTTTTTCTTTTCTTAATGCTGACAGATAAAAGCGAAGATATTAGCTAAAATGAAGGAAGCCTCTTGGTCTTCAATGGAAGTCTGAGGTTCACTAATTGTTCCACCTTCATTTATTTATTTAATTATTAAGCAATTAGCCATCTAGCTGTCTGAAATGGAGACACAAATCTACGAATGGAAAATGGTCTGCTTTTCTATTAGTCAGGCTCAGTGCAAAAGCCCATGCAGGTGAAGCTTGTGGTTGCTACCATCTAACCAGTCAGATCTGTAATCTTTTCCTGTTTGTTGACTCAGTGTCCATTCATACATATGCTCTTTCTTTTGTCCCAATTAAAAAGCCTATTCTTAATTGATAATCTAAAACACACTAAGTGATAGTATGTGTTATTATTTTCTCACTTGTCAGACCTTCCAGAATATCTGCAGCGTGTCACATATGCTAGAGATGAGTTTGAGTCCCAACTCCCCCACTTGTGAACTTAGCTTGTTCATCTGTATGAAGGGATTTGAAACATGTTCTCACTAGGTTTTTATGGAGATAAAGTGAGGTCATGAATAATTTAAAAGTTTGTGAATCTAAAAGTGCTAATTACAGTAGGAATGATTTTTACTAATGGAATATAGACTTGATAGTATAGATTCAGGTATCATTAATCAGCCTGCAGGACAGGTGTAGTATTCCACTGAACAGGGAGACATTCTTGGTCATACCAAAATAATACTTTTTAGAGGAATTTTTCTGAAATCACTAGCTCTGTGCCAAAAACAATTGGATTTTTTTTTTAACACTATGGATTTTAAAATACCTAATTTTGAGAAACATGCCTCATTGTGGGTGTTCATGGATGCTCTGGTCTGAATTTGTCCCACAAAATTCATATGTTGAGACTTAATTGCCATTGTGATAGTATTAAGAGGTAGGGCCTTTAGGAGGTGATTAAGTCATGAGGTGGAATCCACACAGATGGGATTAGAGCCTTTATAAAAGGAATTGGAGGAGGGGGTTCTGCTCCTTTTGGTCTTCCATCTTCTGTCACATGAGGGCACAGCAATACGGTGCCATCTTGAAAGTAGAAAGCAACCCTCATCAAACACTGAAGGCTTGATCTTGGATTTTCCAGCCTCTAGAACTGTGAGAAATATTTTTTTAAATGAATTACCCAGTCTCAAGTATTCTGTTATAGCAGCACAAGTGGACTAAGAAAATGGGTATATTTAGCTTCATTTAATGTTCAAATTAAATGATTCCTGAAGTCCTGAAGTCTCACTACTGTAAGATTAATTTTCTTCCCTTAAGGTTCTCCCTCTCCCCTATTTTTCATCATCCTTCTCTCTTTCTTTCTCCAGGGTGCTTGGTTAGTCCAAAGTGTCAGAATTGGGTGCTTAGGGCCAGAGCAGAGAAAACTCGAAGGCTTTCTCAGGCCTCCAAGAAGTTCAATTTTCTCCAATTGGAGTTCCTGCTACTGTTGAAAAAGAAATGACTTGTTCACTCTGGTTGGTGGTACAAGCACACAGTCTGTCCCAGGTCAGACAGCAGCTTCTGTGTGTGCCAGGTTTGACAAAGCGGAAGTAGAGGGGGTTGGATTATGTCCAATATGTTCATCCTGTGCCTCCACTGGCCTAGGCCCAAATATTTCAGACTTTTATTGAATTTGCAATGGTATCCCAAAGGCGAGACCAAGGTTTTTGGGTATCCTCATCAAGGAAGGGTGTCACCCTCAGTCCCTTGTGAGTAATTACAGCCCTCTTACAGAAGGGGCCTGACCCCATTTTCAGACTTTAGCACAAATCAAGTTCTCCAACTCTACCACCATGATGTCTTCTTGGTCAGGGATCTCTGGTATCCTTTCATCCAGACTCCATCTGCAGAGACATTCTGACAAATTTGAACCTCAAAGGAAAAGTCAGGGTCTCCCTGTGGGTTCATTGAGCCTCTATGAAAGAGACCTGCATTTTTTCAGCAATTCTTCAAGTTATGTGGCTTTTAAAAAAAAAATCTGATCTTTTTCCAGGTCTTAAAATACTTTCTTACATCTTTTCCCCCTAAAAATGACTTCCTCACCAAAAACCTCCCAAAATCAGAACCGGGCACGGTGGCTCAAGCCTGTAATCCCAGTATTTTGGGAGGCCGAGGTGAGAAGGATTGTCTGAGCCCATGGGTTCGAGACCAGCCTGGGCAATATGGTGAGATCTCTTCTACACAGTAAATCAAAAAATTAGCCAGGTGTGGTAGCACACCCCTGTAGTTCTGGCTACTTGGAAAGCTGAGGTAGAAGGATTGCTGAAGACCAGCAGGCCAAGACCGGGGTGGCCATGACTGCACCACTACACTCCAGCCTGGATGACGGAGTGGGACTCCAACTCAAAAAAAAAAAAGACTCCTAAATCAAATAATCCTGCTGAATAATTTTAAAAATTATACTTCTCCAGGCATTCAGACAGAGATTTATACTTAAAAATGTGTTTTTCAAAATGTTTTCTAATTTATAGATGCTTTATATAAAGCCTTTGGCCAATGTGTAAGAATATAACTAAATATGCTGCATTGGTTTTCAGTAGTTATATACAGCAAAATCATAAAAATTACATACAATTTTGGAATTCCCAGATGTAATAAAATAATGGTTAAATTAAATACAATTAGCAAAGTCTTAAATAAAACATGAAAAATGAAAGAGGTAGATGACAATGTGAACTAGTCAATTTATTTTTCATTTTTAGTAATAATATTTTTAATAAAGGATGATTAGCTTCATATGCTCATCAATAATAGTTACTACAGAGGATGAACAGTTATTACAGCTTTGTAGAGGAAACCTTCACTATGAATTACAGCCTTGTCCTTATCTTTATTGTCATTTGGTAAGAACAGCAAGATACCTGGCCCAGTGCAATGAGTGGTTTTAATAGTATTTCCATTATTAAGATACTAGGAAAACTTTTAGGCAGGCCCAAATACACCAAGAGGTTAGCTTGAAAATTTCTTCAGTCCTTCTTCAAATGAAATGGAAAATGAAGTTTAGGAATCTGAAATATATATATATATTAACTTATATTTTGAAATCGAAATATACTCAGACTACTTGATCCCAGAGGATATACCTATTTAGTAGGTATTAAGTATGTAGCATAAAAGATAATGCTTAGAAGTACAGGTGGTAAAAGATGAGGGTGACATGATCCCATCCTCTAGGAGCTTACGATCTATCAGGGGAATTAGGCATATAAATTTAATACAGAGATATGCATATGCACATTTAAGGTTATTGATGATAAAGAGCAGATTCGAAGGAGAGCCTGAAAGGAGCAGCAAATGTTCTGTGAGTTGGGAAGGAGAGTGACTGAGTGGAGAAGAGATGGAAGGGAGGGTTGCTTGGAGCCATGGATGTCTGTTCAAGGCTCTGAGTAGGTAAAGTGGTGACAGGCAGGAACAGCGTGGGGATTTTGTTGGGAGGGAAAACAGAACTCCAGCTTGCAGCAGGGAAGGAGCAGTCACCAGACCATCGATGTGGGTTGTAACTTAGAAGAATACTGTGGAAAATTCCGTGCAGTGGTGTTAAGGACTGTCTCTGACCATTACCAAAGGAGGTGGGCCTTTCTGTGACGTCAATGTGGAACTCTACAGGACTTTAATGATGAGATGATATGAGCCAATCTAGAAAACGAGCTTAGATTATGTAAGAGTTAGAAAGAGTGGCAGAGAAGAGAGAAGGTTTAGAAGGGTATAAGCGTATTTAAGCCCAAGGGCAGGCAAGCTTTGTGTTGTAATGGGTCAGGTAGCAAACATGTTTGATTCGGCTGGTCTTTTGATTCTGTTGTACCTCTTTAATTCTAATGTTGTAGCACAAAGGCTGCCACATACCATCTAGAACAAATGGGCGTGACTGTGCTCCATATTATTTATAAACACAGGATTCAGTCTGGGGGCTGTCTGCTGATCACTGCTCTAGCTTGTTACCATACAGGATCATTGCATGCTAAAAAGAAATTGGATTTGGATTCATACACGCTTGGACTTTAATTCTAGTTCATATTCGAGTTACTATCTCATGGGAAAATAAATATGATAATGTATGTCAAATCAATATACACTTAGCAGATATTCAGATAATCCAAGTTTCTTTCCCTTTATTCAGTGCCATAATGTTGACTTCTTTTAAAAAAAAAAAAACAAGGTAAAAACAGTATTTGCTTCTTCCTCAGGAATATATAATGAGTCCTTGCTTACAGAATAAACTTTCTGTATTCACAGTCATGTTCACGGGCTTCACATTCAGGTTACTTCACTGGTTTTATTTCCCTTTGTGGCACTTCTGAAACCTTTAAGCCATCATGCTCATGTGTTTATTGACTTAAGAGTACTATACCTTTTCATCAAAACAATAGCAGTGGCAACAATCATAATTGCTATTGGCTAATAATTATGATCAGACACTGTGTTAGATTGCACATAAGTCATCTTGATAACTCCTTGAAAGTATTCACAATAGAAGCATGATTGTTGTTATTTAAGAGATGATGAACATGAGAATAAGAGGGGGTAAGTTTCCAAAGTGAGATACCAAGTAAGTTATGGAACTAGTTTTCAAACTATTCTTTTTTCTTCTCTTTAGTTCTTGAATTTCTTCTCCCTTGGATTTCCTTATCTCCTCTTCACTCAACCAAATATGAACAAATTCTGCTTAAATCTATTCTTTTATAAAACCTTTCCAGAATTCTCCACTTCCCTTTGATCTGCCCCTTCTCCGACATCTTGAATCATTTAGGGTCATCCTTGGATGAGTCTCTGTCTGTCTCTTGCATGAAAACGAGACTTTTAACTTCCTCTAGGTAGATGACAGGCCCCATGCTTTTGCGTTTGGGCCGGCTCACTAAGGGACGTTATGGGTCCTTGCTCATTCAACAGTTATTTACTGAGCACCTGCCAGATGACACATAATATGAGATTTCTACAACAGTATGAAGAGGGAGAAACCAGAAGAAGTGATCAGTTTACAGTGAGAGGAGGTTCCTTGAGCATCTGAAGAAGCATAAATCAAACGAAAAGGCTGAACTTCACCTTTTTTAGGAGCCAAGAAAAATGATTCCAATCTAAGAGAAGTAAATAGCTTCCTTCGGAGATCCATGCTAAAGGTAAGAAGGAACTAATAAGAATTGGTCTCAAAGTCTGAACTTTCTAAACTTTATGTGGGTCTAGTTTTTTGAAATTGTCGCATCCTTGTGTGCAGTATCATAGTGGCAAAAACAAGAATTCTCGCTGTGGCCTGGCCTTCTGTTGTGATGACTTTCCACAGGTTATGAAGATGGTCAGATGAATTAACAACAAGGCCCAGAAAGCAGAACTAGACTCCCAATGCCACAGGGGTCAGGGCCAAACAGGCTCAGCTCTCTGTTTGCCCCATGATGAGTGTTTTGTAACTGTTAAGACTGCTTTGGAACACATATGATGCAAGTTCTTTCCACATGATCAAAGGCACCACTATTTTAGTGGTTACCAGGTGCCCCAAAATATAGAATGCATGGAATGCAATCTTTCTGTCTAATGTAATCAGGGAGTCTGAGGAGTGTCTTGCTCTATTAAAGGACAATCAAGACAGTCAAGCTGTTTTACTGCGTGTAACTGTTCTGACTTTGGGAGGCCTTGGGAAACCATGGATGGGTTTAATGAGTCACAGGTTTTATTACTTGCTCAACAGGTATTTGAAATAGCACTTGTTTTTCCTTTCATGTCAAATGCAGAATGAAATAAGCGGCTTTGAACATCGTTGCTTGGAGAGACAAAGGGAAGAAACCTGGCATCCGCCTTTACATTGGTCCAAAGAGATGCTGGAGGAAAACACAGTCACTTCTGGGAGTCACAGGGGAGCGGGAGACATGAGGCTGTTGGACAAATGCCATCCTGTGTAAGACAGAATTCAGATTACAGGGCAAGTGCTCGATGGGCTAAGTAGATTGCCATTCGCCATCAGGCAGCTGAGAGCTGGGCTTTAACACGCTGCATCTTTTAATGGGGTCCCAGGAGAACATCTCCGTGGTTGACCAAAAGTTGGAGGTTGCATACAGTCTCTGGAGGCCTTATTTAATCTCCCTGTGTGATGTAGAGAAATCCAGAAGCATTGCCTAGGAAACTAAGATATTTGCAAGTTTCTACCAGACAGCTGGATTTCAGAGGAAGCTAATTGGCATTTCTGAATAATGTCAGGAAAGAGAACAATCACTAGGAATATAGTGTATTTGTCAAAGACTCCAGTAATATCAAGGCCTGCAGAAGTTGAGATTTCATTTTTGGTATTGATTAAAAACTCTACCCAGGCTTTATAAAAAGGAAAGGAAATTCTAAGGAACAATTTCTATTTTTCACTGAGAAGTGTTTTAGGCTACAGTATTAATATGAAAGTGATGATGATGATAGTAATCATAATAGCCAGTGAATTTGTTTATATTCTAGCTTTCTTCAAAATTTGATTATTGAAACCAGAAGACAGAAAGGTGAGTTCCTCTCTGATAAGAGTATATCAGATATATGACAAATAGAATCGATGCAGATTATAGCAAAAAGGGAAGGAAAATGTACATAATTAAGGACCCACTGTGTGTATAGGTGCAGATAGATGCTTTACCTGTGTTAATGTGTATGTTCTATTCCTTGATTTTAGTGAAGGGATTGTCAGAGAGTCGATTATTAGCAAAAATGAACCTCAACTTTTTTACCTGTGTGGCTACCAATAAGTACAGTGTCGGAGTTCTCCAAGAATTTGGCCGAGTTCAGTTGCGGCTTCTCAGACCTCTGGTAGGATGCCATGTAGTTTCCTGGTCTACCTACTTTGGGACCACCGTGACTATGACATGACCCAAGGTTAAGCAGAAGCACAATTTTCAGGAATTACATTACTTTACAAAATTACAGCTCAAAATTTGCCACTCTCTGAAAAGAAACTGGCTTTTGATGAATGTTGTTAGCATTTGCTCAGAAGGAAAAACTGAGTTTTTTTTTTAAATCAAGGACAGACAGAAACATTTCACAGAAGTTCACTTTTGGCAAATGATCTCCTTGATCAGCAAGTGATCTTGACATCTTCCATATCACTTTTACACAAGATAAAGCTATTTGAAGAGCTTAAGATGAAAATCAGGTGAAATCCTGCGTAGAGCTCAGTCGTGACATATCCAGAGATGCTGCAATTCCCAGATAATGAGAAAATAACAGTAATAAGGGACAATAAAGGACTCCACAAGATTTGTCTCTCCTGTCCTGGAAAAGCCTGTGAGCCTTCTAAGGAGGCAGAACGAGAGCCCGCCGTGGGCTCATGGCTGGCAGGAACTGTGACCTCGAAGGAAAGTGACCCTTATACCTTCACAGAGGGACACAGGGCCAGGCTTATCCACTCTGCAGTATGTGGGTGCCACGGGAAGCTTAGGTTTTAAGTGAGATAAATTCTCATGTTTTTCCAGAAGAGCAGACTTTTGAGCTGGGTTCATGGCAAGTGTTTCTGGGTAGAATTCAAGGAGTAACACAGCCTCACACCTCCCTAAGTGCCCCCAGGCTGGCTCTGGTGCTCAGAGGCCCTTCATGGTTCTGGCTCTGGGATAAGGGGGCTTCTATCAGTGGCTGCAGGCCTGAGAGGGAGTGGGCAAAGCTGAGCCTAACAGTTTAAAGTAAGAGTGCAGAGAGAACACTGGAAGGGTGGCCTGTGGGGTTTGCTGGAGACCATGCACAGGCAGATATCAGTGGGGCAGAAGGAGAGCAGAGATGAGGGCCAGACTCTCCTCAAACACTATCTGGGCCTTGCTCTTGCCCCAAAATGGACATCTGGGATGCCAGGGCATGGCTCCGGGCAGCTGTAGGTGGCTGGTGCATTCTCTAACTTATGAGATCACACTCTGCCTCCAGGTGCTGATGCCTTACATGAGCCCAGGGTCACAGATAGTGCCACTTACCATGTAATGTCTACTACTCACTTCAGGACATGCTCTGGAGTAGGTTCTGCCACCTATTAACTTTCTTAGGCAACACCTCTCTGAAGAAGAGATGTTGAGCATTCACCTAAATGAAGTGAAGAAACAAGACATGCAGGTGTCTGAGAGAAGTTGTCCAAAGTGGGGACAGCAAGTGCACATGGAAAGGAAGTTGCTGGCCATGTCACATCAACATCAGAGATGGAATCCAGGGGATTGGAAGAAAGGAGTAAAAATTATGTCAAAGTGGTCACTAGGGATCAGTTCACACTGGGTCTGGAAGGTCTTGGAAAGGATTTGGATGTGGAGCTATTCAGACAGTGACAAGAAGCCAACAGGAGATTTATGGCAGAGAAGTCATATAATCTGATGAATTTTAAAGTGTTTCTCTGCCAACCATGTGAGGAAAACACTCCATGGAGAATGAGTGGAGGTATAAGAGCCTAGTTGGAGGCTAGATCCTGTGACAAAAGGAAAGCTGAATAAATTTGATGCTGAAAAGAAAATGGTGAAAGTGACCAGAATTGCATGATATGAGATTCTGGACCAACAAAGATGTTCTTTCTTGAACTGAATTCCTGAAGCAGTGATCTCTGGCTCCTTGTTTCTGGGGAACTGAATTACAGTGTGTAGGCAGAGGTCATGCTGGATTTCAATGAGGCAACAGCAGACGGGCAATGAGAACATGTCTCTTTTGGGGTGTCAGTGAGAGTTATCCTTGTGTGGTGCTGATAGGGAGACACCCCAGGAACCTGGGACAAAGCAGTACATAAAATAGTTGGGATTTTTTTGAGGTTGTGTAGTTAAAAGCATCGACATGGTAGCCATTGCGCTTGATTGCAGTCTTGGGTGATTTAATGAATCCTTCTGCACATTAGTTTCTTCTTCCACAAACTGGAGATACAGGCAATCATGAACTGCATGGGGTACAGAGAAGATGAAGTAAGACAATCTTCAACAAATGCTCTGACTAGAGCCTACCACACAATATTGTTCAATAAATGACAAAGTTGTAGCTGGTAAAAGATAAGTGTCAGACTAGCTGGGATTGTTTTCTCTTGCTTTAGAGTAAGAAAGAGTTTTAATAGGGAGAAATTCATCAAGGTAAATAATCTGAAATTTATGGTAGTAGCTATATGAGGGTTAACCCATTCCAGTTAAGAACAGAAATTCAAGACCACAAAAAACAAGCCCATTTACTATTCACAGCTTATTCCTTATTCAAAGGAAGATGGCAGTCACGCAATTTTTATTCCTTGTGGCCTACAATGGGGATTTGAGACTCAGTTCTTATTTGAGTGTCTAAAATTGGGAGATCAATTGCTGTCATATTTTCATTATCATTTCTGTTCTCGTCTACCTTCCTGATTCAATTTTTAGACTAGTGTTTTTCAAAGTGCGTCCCATGGGTCACCTCCATTAGAATCATTTGTTTTAAAATGTATTTACCTCAGGAATGGGAAGAGAAAATGTGAATTATTGAGAAACTCCAAAAGTTGGTCTAAAGTTTGAGAAACACAGAAATCCATTGTTTCTTCAAGTATTTGCATGTGCTTATCATAATCTGATATTCTTGTAGCAAATAATTCACTTTCTTTCCAAGACAGAATATAGCAGTATAGGTATAAAAACCTTAAAGAAGGGTGTAAAATTTTTTAAGATAAATGAATTTTGATGAACCATATGATTTTGATGATCACATTGAAATTTATACTTTTAGTAATCTAATTTTCAATAGATATGATTGAAAATGATAACAATTGCTCTTGGAAATTTCTGCTTCTGCTTATTAATGAATCCCTTTATTTTATTTTATTTTATTTTATTTTTGAGTTGGTATCTCACTCTGTCGCCCAGACTGGAGTGCAGTGGCCGCTCACGGCCACCGCAGCCTCAATCTGCTGGGCTCCGGAGATCCCTCCACCTCAGCCTTCCAAGTAGCTGGAACTACAGGCGCGCGCTACCACACCCGGCTAATTTTTTGATTTATTGTAGAAATGAGGTCTCACCAAGTTGCCCAGGCGGGTCTCGAACCTGCGGGCTCAGGCATTTCACTCACCTCAGCCTCCCAAGGCGCGGGATTACAGGCTGAGCCACTGAGCCCAGCATGAATCCCCTTTTAAAAATATATTTACACATGCAGAGCTTCTATTTATAGTAATCTATTATTATAATTTCTCATGCAACAATCAGTTGTTTGCCTTGTCATACTATATTATTATATAATATGCTCATTATTATCCAGAAAGAATTGTAGATACAGAAAGATACAGACACACTTACATTTCAAATTTTGACTCTTCCATTGACTCTGTGATTTGAAACAAATGATATAATGTTTCTTACCTCAATTTGCTTATCTTAAAATCGGGCTAACAATACTCATTTGATAATATTATGAAACTAAATCTTATGAGAGTTAGTAAATATTCGATTTCTTTCCTTCCTGGTAAAAGCTTAATATCTGTTCTATACAAGAATCTCATTTACTTGTATCATTCACAAAAATGTATCTTCCCAGAGCTGGGTGGGGGTGGGAGGTGAGAAACTATCCAAGGACTAAGGTTTCGGATTTTATTTCTAAAAATGTGCTGCGAAATAAACTCACAAAGAACAATAGCTCAGATAATGAAATTTTTCCTCAGATGGTTGCTTTAACTCTTAAAGTCACAGAGAACAGGATTCTCATTTCAATACCTACAACATGCTAAATTTTAGGTAACAAGCTTTAAAACAATAAAGTTTAGTAACAAAAGATAATTAAAATAGGAAAATTGGAAGTTGATTTGCATGTGGTGAAGTGGACTCTACAGCAGATCTGGTAAAAATATGCAGAATAAATAAAATTTACATATTTGCAAAAAATATAAAATGAATGGGTTTATTTGATTGCTGTTGTGCTTTAAGTCCCAGAAATGAGCATATTGGACAACGCCTCTTCACAGACTGTTGTGAAGGATTCTTTTCTTGGGTTCAAAAATCTAGACCAGAAGTGAAGTTGACCTGCTACAGGAAAAGTCATTAGGTCCTATGGGTAGGCCAGGGAGTTTTTATCTCCCCCTTTTTTGCGAAAGCAAGTTATTTTCCTGTGATGATTTTGGCACAAGTGGAAATTCTGGAATTCTCACTTTTCTAGGATGATGCTGGAGAATGAATCTTTTGACCAGTGATCATGGATGAGTCAGGGAAGCAGCTGACTATTTATCACAAGGGAGGAGTGTCCTGGACAGGCAGGGCTCTGGAGACAGATCCTCCACTGGGAATGCAGGAAGAGGCCTTCTGGGGTGGGAGGTGCAGTCTGGTCTGAGCCCAGTAGCTTGAAGACAAGGCAGAGAGGTGGCCCCAGGAAGCTCTGGGACTTTTTGTCGCCTGCAGGCCTCAGTGAGGGTTGTGCTGATTCTATGTTTCCAGTGTTTTCCATAGGAAATTAGTTGTTTGCCCTGTCGATCATAAATTTTCAGAGGCCCTGAGGAAGCTGACAAGCTTAGTATTTTTAGCTCCTTTACTGGATTAACATTTTCCTTTTTGGCTCCATCAAAATAGTAATGCTTATAGGTTAAGATGTAGATAAAAAGTTCCAATAGTTGGGAAAATTCTTGTGTATTCAGGATGGCATTTTGACTAATTTTCTTTTCCCCAAGGAAGCTGAAGAATTCTTTCATGGCATAAACATTTTCAAAAAGCTTTGTTCCTAAGGGTTTTTATATCACTAATACATAACTACTCTCCTCACTCAAGCCACTGGGCACTTTTTATGAGGTTATTGGCAGTTATGGTTGAAAATGGAAAACTTCCAAAGAAAGGTCTGTAGTCTTTAAAAAATAAGGTACTTAGAGGAAAAGTCCATTATTAAAAAAAAAATTCAGAGAGGTACTCCAAGCACCAAAATTACTTTCTAATAAACCTGGTAAAACATTACTAAAGAGATACTTTATTTTTTTTTGGAGTGAAATTGTGGTCAGAAAAGCTCAACTAGTATTAAGAAATTTGAAATGAAAAATTCTGTAGGTAAGTCCAGCTATGTAAATTGTGAGACCCAGTTAAAAAATATATATTCAGGGCATGTTGTTCAAATAGCAGGTAGAATGTACCACTAAAGGTACAAAATATAAATTTTAAAAATATTGTATTACTTATGATAAGGGTAACAGTGACATATGAGTAACAGCAGGAACTTATACATTGTAAACTATACTTTTGGTGTCATAAATTTATATAATATGATAAGTAACAATCTTTTATGAATGTGATGTTTTTATTTCATGTGATTTTCTATCTCATTTTTCTGGTAGTTTATTTATTAGATTATTGAAACATACATGCTTAGATATGATTAAAAATTATATCAGTTGTGCTAGGTAAAATGCAAAATTGCAAATATGTTTTTATTTTAATTTTAATTTTGAGACGGATCTTTCTGCTGATGCAATTGTTACTGTAGCTGTTAAGACTATTTAGTAAGCTTTGACCACATTGGAATAAATTCTAGTATATCATCCACAAACATAAATTGTAGTATATTTAGAATCAATGATTTTCACTGAAGATTTTTCTGAAAAGATTTAACTCTTTACTCTTCACAGAGATCTGTTTTATGTAAATCTGAACTTAATTTTAAGTGGAAATTTCTAAAATACTATTTTAGTATGGTTCTTCTGACATTTTCTGTATTTGTGGGGGCTGCTCAAGAGACTGAAAGTGGCTTCATAATTTGTATATAATTCAAAATGCCTGCTTGTGTATATGATTGTGAACAGCTTCAGTTACACAGAAGAAAGCCTTTGTCTTCTTTATCTATAACTGGTTTATCTGAAGCTCCACAAGAAAATATGGTTCTTTTTCATTGATTGCGAAAGTCTTTAAATTTAATTTTGAGGATAGATATTTGTAGGTCTGTATCTATAGATATTTGTTTTGCAATGCTGTGCTAGTTTGTAAAACCAGAGATTCCAAACTCCTTAAAGAATTCTCTATGAGAATTCTAGCCTCCTGCTAGGCTTTATGGCAATGTCCATGCAGACACTTTTATTTTGTAATAATTTACTGGCAAATCTTCCTGGCCCTGCCCTCAGCCTGGAGGGCTAGTGAGACTGCCTTTGCAGGGACAGGCAGCAGGGAGGGAGGGCAACCAATCCCATCCCTCTCTACCACGTGTCTGCTTCTGCCCTCTTGCTCAACACCACTTCTTTCCCATGGCTGTGGCTGCTGCTGCTGTGGATGCCACCTCTACCACCATCTTGGACCCATGTCATGGCTTGTTTATCCCCTTGAGGCCCCACAGCATCCAGAATGATTCCAGGCAGGCACCTGTGTGCCAAGTCAGCTGCCTGCACAGGTGCCCTCGGCAGTGCCTATGGGCTTGATCCTGCGCATGCGGAGGGGTGGGGTGGGGGGAGAGTGGGTAATTGGGGGAGGCAGACATCTGTCCGACTTCTGCTCATGCTGGGTGTGTTACACATTCCATTCGCCTTCACTTGCAGAATTCAAGTACAAAGATAAGATTAGTTCAAGATGAGACAGCAGAGCAGTCAACCAAGCATAGGGTTCTGTGCTGCTGCATTATCGCACACCCAAAAAGCCAGTCTTGCCTGCTGGCAAAATAACCTGAGAGTATGTAGTCATTTCCCTTCTTGGAGAAACATATTCTTTAAAGTGTAGGTAGAAAGGAGACACGAGGCATTTGTGGGGGACTTCTCAGTGGGAAATTATAAAGAGAACGTTGAGAGAACAACTTAGACTAAGAGAATGTGTTCAGATACATGGCCTAGGAGTCCCTGATTAGAGTTACATTTTTTTTTTCGTAAACCACAATTACAATGCATCAACACTTTCCACTTCGAATTTCCTTTAAACAGGAGTTCAAAATTAAAGACATGCATGATGCCTTCAAGAATTATAACTTTTCCTCCCCTAATGTTTCATGCCTTTACCTTACCTTATTTGAAAGCAGCTATTTTTAAGACAGCCTTGTAGAATTTTCTAGAGTATTCAGCTGAGTTTTCATAAGGATGTCTTTCTTTGTGCATTGATATAAGACTGATTTTCATAATATTTATTCAGATGATTACAATTACAAGTTCAACTAGCGCGATCAAGTTTAGGAACAAAGAAAACTGATGCTTTAGCGTCAACAACCCAATTGGGGAGAATGTGATATAGCCACAAGCATTCAGATATACCACAGATATCAATCAAAATGTTTTTACAGTGGGAATCAAGAGCATTGGTTTCTGGTGAGTTGGTTGAATGGATGTTGGTTAAGAATGATTTCATTCTTGTGGTTTGTTCCACTGTATATAATGTGGGACAGAAATATTTATCTCTCAATGTGTCTTTATGAAGGTTCGTGTCTGATAACATTCACAGATGATTATTTTTACCTAAGTTAACAGATACAAACTATTCAGCTAAAATAGTTTCCCTGGTTCTCTGTTTGATGATTCATGCATCTTTCTTTTGTCATTCTTTCTTATTCTACTTTGTTAACTTCCCAAATGCGTGGGAGTTAGCCTAAGGAAGAGTGAACTGCATGTGAAACTGCCTTCCTACCTAAAGAGTGCTCTACAAAGATTGTGGCTTCATTTCATGTGTGTGTCTGCTTTGAGGATTGGTTAATTAGGTGACAGCATTATCTGGTATTTGAGCTTAGTGGGTCATAGGCTCTTACAGTTCTAGATAGACTGAATTTTATCTTGAATCAAACAAGCAGGCAAGTATCTAGACTGCATTTGGTTCATGGTTAATTTACTTGTTCTATCAAAGATGCTTTGGTGTCATAGTATGTCATTGGTATGAACTGATGGATCTTAAAAGAAATATTGGCAAACTATTTTTGTATTTATTCTAGAGATGTTTTTGAAGATATGGTTCGATGAATTCCGAAAGTATTTTTTATGAGGGTCCAAAATTTAAATGTCTTTACTATCCTAGTATCAGGAAAAAGCTTTGCTTATTTCAAGCAACTGTTTGTTCTTTGTGTGCTGTGACACTCAGAGTCACACCTTCTACTCTCTTTTAATTATTGTAAAGGAACATGAGGCATGATATTTTTTACTGCCAATGTTTTTTATTTACCTTGGCTGATATTGTTTATCTTTTTTAAAGCCCTGGTAGTATTTGTGTAATAATATAAATCACTTCACACTGTTTTTTTTTTAACAGAGTGACGTTAAAATACATAAACACATACCCTAGGAGGAACTCATGAATCGGTCTACCTTCCACTTCGTCTTCATGTGCTTAGTTTTCAGGCACCCCTAAGGAGAGAGTCCTGTTTCTCTGATGTTGGCAACTACAGTTTCTTATAACCAGATGGTACACATCTGAAAACATGACTTTTCAAACACTCTTCTCGTGTAGCTGTGAGGGAGGAAAGGAAAATTTATTGAAAGGGTCATAGCTTCAATCTACAGAGCCGAAAGTATTGGTGTCATCAAATGCTGCACAGCCTACAACCCTTGGAGGACCCAGGAGTCTGGCCTGGTGCCACAATAATTTCCTTGGGGAAATTAAGTGTGTCTGACAACATTTCCCATTCTAGTTCATATGCTCATGGCGTTATTATGTTGGCAATCCAGACCTCGGGCCAAGATGAGCATCCCTCCCCCGACTCTGGCCAGATCTCTTGATAAAGTTCAGAGGTTCAAAAAAGGTGCAGATGTCCTCATGTATTACATGTGGTCATGCAAAGTGTTATTTATCAGTGTGTTATGGTTAACATTTTGTAAAGAAAACTTTTTTGGATCATTGGTGTTTACAGGCCTAGCTGAGGCCTGTGCCCAAAGGCTTTCCATTTCAACTTAGCCTGCTTGCTTTCATGCTCTATTTCCCAGCAGTTTCAAACCCATAAAGGTGGCCAACAGTGGCAGATGGGACCTGACACTTGAACTTGGGGAGCTTTCCTCCAAAAGGAGAAATTAATGGAAGATACCAGGCACATTCCCAAAAGAGCAGAAGTTTGGCCAGCGGAAAGGAGAGTAGGGTGGACAGCAGTTAAAATTGTTGATGCTCTCAATACCCTCATTAGGTATTTCTGTCAGATGCTACCATAACAAAGCACTTAACAAAAACAAAGAAAGAAGTGGAGAAATGGGTCTGATTTAGCAGAGTATTTACTGAGGTGTGTCTGTTGCCTCAGTGATTATATGATAAGTAGCAGTGGGGCTTTCATCATAAAAAGTGAAAATAAAAAAAGGGAAAGACGTATGAGATCCGAAGAGGAACAGCAGCATGATCAGATGGAGTTGTGCTACTTGTCTCCTTCCATGACAGGGCAACTGACTGTTTCAAGGTCATGCCTGAAATTATCATCGAAACAGAAAAAAATGGTGTTCTGACCCTTTTTACTTTTATGTCTTAAATGCAGTTGTGCATTGACCTGTATGAAACCTAGGGCTATGAGAATTGGGAAAATTAAGCCTAGGGTGTTGTGTTATGGTTATCATAACAATGCTAGTGCGGGCAGGGTCCTGGCAGTAGGGAGGTGTTAGGTCAGTCAGGGATTGGGGACTTCTTGTTCTCAGGTAAAAGGTTTTGGGGAGGGAGTTGGTGAAACTTGGGCTTGACCCTCTGATGAGTCTAAGTGGCTTTGAAAAACATGTGATGGGCAGGGCCTGAGACCACAGAGTGAAATAATTCTGTAGCCCTAACTGAAAGGAAGAGTTAATTGTGCTCATATTTTTGAAAGTAATTCCTCAAAGAGCCTCTAGGCACATAGTCCACCATCTCCTGTGGCCAGAGACCCAGAGTAGGAGGTGAGATCTTTGGAGGAGAGCTGAATGGGTTGCAGAAATGTCAGCAGACATAGCCTGAGGTGCCAGGCTGCTTATAAGAGGAACGGGCTTATTTGTTTTTTCTATTGACAAGTTTTGATTTCCTCATGTTGAAGTGATTTAAAAAAATCAGACCAAATAATTCAGTTTCCATCATTTTGCAATTTTAAATGCAAATGATTTCCAAGCTGCATGTCACATGCGAGGCATTTTCTTTTATGGAAAATGAAAATGGTTTGTAAGGTTAGTCAGTTCATTCCTGAACGGAATCTCACAGATTTCTTCCCTTTCTTCCTCCTTTTTTTTTGTTCAATCGTAGATTTATATCTATTTTTTTAGCAGTTAAATTTTATATTATAATAATTTTTATCTCTTCACTTGAAATCATATATAAAGAAAAAGACCTGAAGGAAATACAATATTCTGATATGTTTTTAGTGCTTATCTCTGAAAGACAGTATGATGGCTGTCTCTTTACTCCTCTATATTGTTTAAATTGCTTCATGGAACATGTATCACTTTTATAATCAGTGCTGATCAATGGATGCTACTTCAAAATTTTGCCCAAAAATGATTATTCCTTCAATTTCTTCTTCAAAACCATTGTGCTTTCTTCAACACATGTACATACGCTCAGAGAAAACAAAGCGATACAAAAAATATTAAGTCTTTAGACATTTGTTTTTATCTAGATGTATCCATAGATATTAGTGTCCACATGATACTAAAGATCATTTCATATCAGAGTCATTCAATAACTAGTGCCTCATTGACAGCCTGCATTTAGACACCAAGGAGCAAAGTTAAATTTCTTTTTTGCTATCCCTTTTATATTTCTGTTTTTCTTAGACAGTTTTATAAAGAAATAAGCTTCTGAGAATATATGCATATTTTGCAAATACATAAAAATTCTAAAGATTGCTTTTTTGTGTAGTCACCTTATTTGTCTTCAAAGGGACTAGGTAGGGTCCTGAATCAATTCCATGTGGAACAAAAAGGGAAGAAAGAATTGAGATAAAGGACTTTAGCTGCTCATGTGATGATGCTTATAGATCCAGGGTATTTTATAACTGGGTTCTGTACTGTATGTGTCTTAGATAGGACTGTTTTATTCCATTGTCGAAGTACAGTAAGCGATTTCAGTAGCTATACTATTATCTTGATATTAGAAACATCTCACAGAGAGCCAATAAAAGAGGGTCGCCTGATAACTAGGTAATTTTCTGGCATTTGACAAAGATGGCTATTGTGCCGAGAGACTTCCAGTCATGGAACATGTATCATGAAGGATGTTATGCCTGAAACTATTATTTAAAAATTTTGTAATCTTGTGTTTAAACATATTAAATACTTGGAGAAAAACATTTCAATATATTAGAGTGATAATATTCTAGAAGTGAAAGGGTGTTAGTTAATATTTAGTCGAATCTCCTTTTATTTATAATTTTAAGTAAAAGGTTGAATTTTAAGCAAATGGAAAAAGATTGCCAAAAATAATGCATGATATACATTTGAAGAAATTTAGAAAAATATTGAGAGATTAAAGAAAATATTTCTTGAGATAAATTTTTCAGGAAAAAAAACAGAAAACAAATTTTAATATCCTGGTTAGTGGTTTTGGGGGAGTACTATTTAAGACTTTTTTTTTGTTTCCCAAGGTCATAATGATATTTTGTTTTCTTTTCCTATAGAAATATTGTTTGAGCCTTTATATTTGGGTCTGTGATTTTTCTCAAATTAATTTTTCATATGGTGTAAAGTGGGGAATGGAGCTTTCTAGATCAAACTAATATATTTATACTTATTAAAAACATCATCTCTTCCTGAATGAATTGCAATGGAGACTTTTAATAAATCTGGTGATTGTATAAGTTTGGGACTGTTTTTGATCCTCTAGTCTACTACACTGGTTAGATTTGCCCTGGCATAACACAGTATTGAAATCAGAGTGCTTGTTCTCAACCTTATTCTTTATCAGCATTGGCTTGGCTATCCTAGTTTCTTTCATTAACACACACATTTTAAAATCAGCTCACCAATTTCTAAAAAAACCCCAATATTGTGGAATTTTGGTTAGGATTGCATTGGCTCTTTGGATTCAAATATTAAAGATTTCCACTTATGGATGATTTTATTATTTGCTTTGACCTACAATTATTTGCTCCCCATATATGCTATATTGTATGTATGATATAACTGATCACATGTGTGGGTGAATTAACCCAGTCATCTAAAAATATTATGGTATTCCTGTGTGTGCCTAAAAATATTTTTCCAGCTTTCTTGAAGTATAATTTGCAAACAAAAATTGTATATATTTAATGTATAAATGCAAGTAGAAAGCTAAAATAATCAACAAACAATTTAATAGAAATAATAAGTGGATATATCAAAAGTGTTAAATAGAAGGTTAATATTTAAAAAAGCATGTCATTTGTGAATAATGGTAAGTTTATTTTTTCTCTTCTGATTGTGAGAGGCTTCTTCTTCCTCTTTTTTCTACTGTCCAGTATGTCAGCATGACATCAAATATAAGTAGTGATGCTGGACATCTTTTGCTTATTTCTGACTCTGGCAGAAATTGTGTAATATTTACCCATTAAGTATTATGAAAGCTGTCAGTTTTTCTTGTAGATATCTTTTACTAGACTATGGAAGTTTTCTTCTATTCCTAGTTTGCTGACTTAAAAATCTAGAATAGGTGTTGAATTTTATTAAGTGCTTTGATAAATTGGTCTTAACTTAAAAGTAAGAACTTTTGTTGATTTTATCAAAGTGTAAAAAGACACGACACTGGCAGGAATCATATATTGACAATACATATATCTGACAAAAGATTTATAAGAAAGGACAGTTAAACAAAAATGGGCAAAACCACTTTAAAAGAGGTGCCAATAGCCAAAGTTGGTATAATTTGAGAACAACAACAACAAAAAATTGTAAAGCACTTGGCTTATACCCAAAGAGTAAAGTAAATGTGAGTCCATACTGATATAAAACAATTATTTAAAAAATAAATAAGTGGAAAGGGAGTTGTATTTCTTAGAGAAGAATTACAACTAATATTGTAGCTACTCCCTCCCCTCTAGGAGGATAGGCTGGATTCTCCTTCCCTTCAGTGTGGGTTACACCTAGTGACTCACTCCAAAGGACAGAAAATGCAAAAGGAAACTGGGAACAGACACCTGTCAGATACTGTCTTTACCAAGTGATGAAGGTTTACTCACAAGTAATAAATCGTCAGTATCATCTACTCTCTGAAATGTTGCAATTAGATGGGCATTTCTCCTCTATGGTACTCTACTGAACAAGTTACCTTAGAGATTAAGGTAGACTTAGATCATGCAGAGTCTTTGAGGCACAATAATGATTCTGGGGTTTGTTTGAACATCAACAGGAAGGCATTCAGGAGAGATCAAGTTGAGATCTTTGCAAGTGCACTAGAAGCAAAGAGAGAGTTCAAGAAGTTTGGTGTTCTGGGCCAGGGACCAGCAGCAATAAGACTGAAGGGAGGTAGAGAGTGGGGAAATAGATGATATCATAGAAGCTCCCACATGCAGGAAAGACCTCCACCGCTCCCACACATGCCAAGCATAGGCCATGTTTCAGCTTTGTAATCACAAAGGCTAGAAGCAATGCATATTGAAGTAAAAATGATCCAAATATGTTGTCCACAATTATTATTTTTTAAATGCTAATTGCATATCAATGAAGTTAATATTATTTGAAGGTCATGTTTTTCATATTACTGTACTATCCATTACCTCCTTAGTAAGCAATGCTAATATAGAAAGTGATTTTCTCAGTACAGACTCCGTAATGAAGTGATTCTTAGATGAGATTTCCTAGTTGATTTATTACCGCTACCCAGTGATGGGAAGACTTCCACTAGAAGGCTTTTACAATTTATCAAGTTTTTTTGGCCTAAGGAAGGGTAATTACTTTTCTGGGTTTGATGTGATGTGTAAACCAATATAAGCATTGGGAATATGAACAATAACCAGTCCTTTACTCAAACAAAATTAAACCATAACATATTTACTATATGTAGAATAGATATATCCAGTAATAGTTCAAAGAACTAACTCCTGAAACATCATAATCTTCAAATTCACAAATACAATATGACATATACATTTGTCCTTTCATGCATGTGATGGCCAGGAGCTAGTGACACTCATTAGTCAAAGAATGTGCTTTTGCAAGTAGTCTCACATGAAATTGTCCTCTAGAAATTATAAATCAGTGCATGTCATGACTTTCAAAATGACTCATGAATAATAAAAATCACAAATGCTAACCTTTTAAGTCTTAATGTATTTTTAAAATTTGCGTGGTAGAGTCAAGACTAGAAAGCTGCTTTTATAATCATCATTCATAAGTTTTTCATATCATTTCATACTAATAAGACGTGGGGGTATTTAGCCTACAAACTAGAGGACAATGAGGGTACAAAGTAACTGTCTTCAAATACTCAGTGTCATTAGGTGGGTGATGAGACAGATTTATTCTATAATACTCCAGAAGGTAAAGTACAGAACAAAAGGTAGTGACAAGAAGAAAGCAAATTTAGACCCGTCATAGGAAGGACATCCCTAGTGGTTATAGTTGTTCAACAATGGAGTGGTTTTGTTATTTGTTGTTTGTCTTGTGCAAAACAATGAGCTTCCCATCAGTGAAATAATTCAGATAGAGGCTCAGTTCAATATCAGAGAGAAAATGAAGTAATTCCTACATTAGGTACAATTTGGACTAGATTATCTGGGAAATGACTTCAGACTATAAGCATGTGTATTGATTGATAAGGCAAAGTTCAAGGTAAGAGTTCTGTTTCTGGCACTTAATAAAATGTATTAAATGAACGAATGCCTTTATACATTTCTAATAATGCATTTTAGAAAGTCTTGTGTCAGAGTGTATTTCTTAGGGAAAATTAAACATGTGTGTAAACCTCCAGAGCCCCTTAAGTATGAAATATGTTGCTTTCAAATGTTCATCTTTATCCCATCAACACAAAAATAATGAGACTAGGAACTGATGTGGCATGTGAGATGGTGAAGCCAATGGTTATGCACAGATACTAGTGGGTCTATCTAGGATCCTTCTGACTTATTTCTTCTCTCTTCTGATATGAGCGCTTTCCCTTCTTTGTGGGAACTGTTTTTCCCCCCATCACATCCATGTGTTTCTGTTCCAATCCTAACTGAAATAAACTACCATACACAGAATGGAACTGAGAAATAAAGTGTCTGAGTGATAGGTTTCGAAATTATTGTGTCCCATCAAATTCAATGTGTTTTATTGAGCCCCTATTATGTGTCAGGAACTGTGAGTGATAAGAACTGACGATATAAGTGAGCCATAGGCATCTCTTGTTTTAGTAAACTTAGGGTCAGAAACAACAAATATCAAGTAAAAAACAAGTAAGGCAATTAAGAGTATTAAAATGCAAGTCTGGGTTAGGTACCAGATGCTAAGAGAGCACACATGAAGATATCTCACCCTGTCTTGGAGATCAGGAATTTTTACAGTTTTGGGGGGCATTTCAGGAAGGCTCGTATCCACATGAATTTCTCAATGAGGTGATTCATACCAGTCTTAAATGATCAGAGAGAGCTAACCAGATAAAGGGAAAGAAAGAATGTTCAAATTGTTTACAAATAACATGACTAAAGTTAAGAGTAAGTACTTGGGAGGCTTCAGATGTTCTTGTTTTTATACCCCCTGTTGTACCTGGGTTTCTCTTAGAACTCTTCCTAATTCATTGTTGTCATTCTGGAGGCCTGAGGTGGTACAGTAGGTGGGAAGGAAGGTGTACTATGATGTTTTGATTAAGTCTTCAGCAGACTCATGTCTCTAGATTGTGACCCTAACAATTGTTTCTTATTATTACTTTTTTTTTTGAGTTGGAGTCTCACTCTGTCGCCCAGACTGGAGTGCAGTGGCCGCTCCTGGCCACCGCAGCCTCGACCTGCTGGGCTCCAGCGATCCTTCCGCCTCAGCCTTCCGAGTAGCCGGAATTACAGGCATGCGCTACCATGCCCGGCTGATTTTTTGATTTATGGTAGAGATGAGGTCTCGCTGCCCAGGCGGGTCTCGAACCCGTGGGCTCAGGCAATCCACTCACCTCAGCCTCCCAAAGGCGCGGGATTACAGGCTGAGCCACCGAGTCTGGCTTCTTATTATTATTTTTAATTATAAAGATGTGGGGTACAATTCAGGCTTAGGTACACAAACATTTCCTCCTTGAATTACAATGAAATGAGCTTGAGAGAGGAGATTGAAATATGACTGATCTGATTCACAGCATAAATAGTCCGATGCCCAGGTGGTTTATTTAAGGGCATCTTTATCCACCACTTCCTCACTGAAAAAAATCCCAATATTAACCACCCTGCAAACTTCATTCTCTTTGATAACAAATGTATCACTTTGTATATGATTTCCATCTTAGATTGGGCCTCATGCCAACAGGTAAGAGTTTATTTGGATTCATAGAAAATATTGCCTCCTATATTATGTTCAAAGTGTTAATATGATTAGCATATAAATATGCCTGATAAAACTAATAAAATAGTGAATGCAGGCAAGTATTCACGGTGTTGGATGGTAATGGTTCTGCTTTTACTCAACATATGCTTCACATATCTTTGAGTCTTGAAGAAAGAATTTTACCAGGTAGCTTACTGATCCAGGCCCTAATACAAGTATCATTTGGTATAAAATAGGAAGTCTCAATTTGTCCTTTCTTGAAAATTATGAACATGTATAATTTCAGAAAGGGAGAAATGGGTGAGGACTGAATTGGCAACTAATACTTGAAAACGTAGTATATACCAATTGCCTTAAACATGTTTTATATAATCCTTGCCTAGCTTATAAGGTAAGTTTTGCTTTTCCTATGTAGCCTAAGCACATATACTGTAAATAGAAAGTAGAGTTTTTATCCCCACTTTTAGACTTAGCTTACTAACATATAAAGTTCTACCAATTTCTTTTTCAGAAGCTAATTTTTTATATTTTACTTTAAAGATTCAGGATTAGGTATACAGGTAGACATTGTACAAGTCAAGTTTGGGCTTCCTTTGGTCCCCACTTTGCCTGGTTTGAGATCAGGTACCCTTATTGATGCTGTGTCCCCACCCTCACCCCAGCAGTATCCTGCTACTACCAATCCCTTTCTTATAGTATTATGGTAAATGTTCAGGGTCTCCTTCTGAGTGAGTACATATGGTACTCTGTTCTTTGCTTCTGTGATAAATCACTGAGTATTATAGACTCTAAACCCATTCAAGTTGCTGTGAAGTCCACATGTTTGTCCCACTTTATGGCTGTATAGCATTCCAACATGTATATATACCATCTTTTTAAAGTTTTGAAACAAAGTTTATTAGAGGAAGAAGAGAAAAAGGAAGTTTAATGGCAGAAAGACCTGCCAGGAGCAAGTTTTTCAAAGAAAATGTGCTGTACCATATTTTTTTACCCAGTCCAGTTTCAATAGGCAATGTGGTTGGTTCCATGTTTTTGCTATTGTGAATAGTGCTGCAATAAACATGCATATGCAGGTATCTTTTTTTCTTGTAGAATGATTTGAGTTCCTCTGGACATATTCCCAGTAGCTGGGTCATATGGAGGGTCAATTTCTAGTTCTTTTAGAAATTGTCACACTGTTTTCCATAGAAGTTGAACTAGTTTGCATTCTAATCAGCAGTGCAGTGTAGAAGTGTTCCCTTTTCTCCTCATCCTCGCCAGAATCTGTTGTTTTTTGTTTTGTTAATGATGAATATTCTTACTGGGGTTAAGTGGTATCTCAATGTGGTTTTGATTTGCATTTCTCTGGTGATTAGAGATGCTGAGCACTTTTTCATGTGTCTGTTGGCTGCCTATATATCTTCTTTGGAGAAGTGTCTATTCATGTTTCTTGCCCACTTTTTAATGGGGTTCTTTGTTTCTTTCTTTTCAGGACACTTGAGTTCCTTGTAGATCCTGAATGTCAGGCCTTTGTCAGCTATACAGTTGGCAAATATTTTTTCTCATTCTGTGGGTTGTCTCCCTACTCTTTTCATGGTGTCTTTTGCTTTGCAGAAGCTTTTCAGCTTAATGAGGCTCTACTTGTCTATCTTATCTCTAATGGCATAGACATCTGGGGTTTGATCAGGAACTGGTTGCCTACTCCAACTTCTGTAAGTGTATCTCCTGTGTTTTCTAAGATTCTTATAGTTTGAGGTTTTACATTTAGGTCTTTGATCCACTTAGAGTTGATTTTTGTGTATGGTGATAGGTAGGGGTCCTGTTTCAGTCTTCTGCATGTGGTCAACCAGTATTCCCAGCTCCTCTTACTGAATAAGTTCTCCTCTTCCCAGTGGTTGTTGGTGAAGGCTTTGTCAAAAGTGAGTTGATTGAGAAGTTGAGGTTTTGCTTCCAGAATCTCTAACATGTTCCATTGATCCATGTTCCTGTTCTTGTACCAATACCAGCTATTTCGATTACTGTAGCCTTATAGTAAAAGTTTAAAGTCTGGAAGTGAGATACCTTTTGGTTTGTTTCTTTTGCTAAGAATAGTTTAGGCTATTTGTTGTCATTTATGTTTCCATATGAATTTCTGTATTGCCATTTCCAGGTCTGAGAAGAATTATGTTGGTAAGTTAATGGTCATTGTATTGAATCTGTATATTGCCTTTGGTAGGATGGACATCTTAGCAATGTTGATCTTTCCTGTCCATGAACATGGAATATTTTTTCATTGTTTGTGTCTCCTTGGATTTGTTTGAGCTATGTTTTGTAGTTTTCATTGTAAAGGTCTTTCACTTCTCTGGTTAGGAGGATGGCAAGATAGTTCATTTTTTTGGTGGCTATTGTGAATGAGATTATGCATTTTATTTGATTCTCTGCCTGTTTATTGTTTGTGTATAAGAATGTGACTGTTTTTTGCACATTTATTTTGTACCCTGAGACTTTGCCAAAGTCCTTTATCAGTGCAAGCAGGTTTTTGATAGATTCTCTTGGATTTTTGAGGTATAGGATCATATCATCAGCAAAGAGGGATAACTTGATTTCCCCTTTTCCTATCTGTATACTCCTGGTTTCCTTCTCTTGTCGAATTGTTCTAGTTAGGACTTCCAATACAATGCTGAACAGGAGGGGGGAGAATGGGCATCCTTGCCTTATTACAGTTTTCAGGGAAAATGCTTCCAGTTTCTGTCCATTTAGCAATATGGTGGCTGTGGGTTTATTTTAGATAAATGCTTACTATTTTGAGATATGTTCCTTCTATGCCAAGGTATTCGAGGGTTTTTATCAAGAAGCAATGCTGAATTTTATCAAATACTTTTCTGTATCTAATGATATAATCATGTGGTACTTGTTTTTATATCTACTGATGTATTTAATTACATCTATGATCTTGTGGACGTTGAGCCAGCCCTGTATCCCAGGGATGAAATCTACTGGGTCATGGTGGATGACTTTTGAGATGTGTTGTCGGATCCAATTTGCTAGAATCTTGTTGAGAATTTTTGCATCTATGTTCATAAGGGATATTGGCCTGTAGTTGTACATAGTAATCTCTGATAATCTTTTGAATTTATTTGGGGTCAGTTGTGATTTGCTCTCTTATATTTCTGGTTGTGTTTATTTGGGTTTTTTCTCTTTCTTGATCATTCTGGCTAGGAGTCCATCAATCTTGTTAATTCTTTCAAAGAACCAGTTTTTTGTTTTGTTGATGGTTTCTATGAAATTTTTGTCTTCTATGTTCTGTATTTGGGCTCTTATTTTGGTGATTTGGATTTTTCTACTAAAGTTGGGGTTTTGGTGGTCTTGTCTTTCCAGCTCCTTTAGGTGATTTGTTAGGCTCTCAACTTGTGATCTTTCCATTCTCTTGATGCATGCTCATAGAGATATAAGTTCCCCTCTTAGAACTGTTTTCATGGCATCCCAGAGGTTTTGGTAATATGTTTCTTCATTTTCATTTGTTTCCAGGAATCTTTTAATTTCTGCTTTGATTTCAATGTTGACCCAGTAGTTTTTCAGCATCATGCTATTTAGGGTCCCTGTCTTTGTGGGCTTTGGGGAAATGTTGTTGGTGTTGATATTTATTTTTATTCCACTGTGGTCTGAGAGTGTGCATGGCAATATTTCAACCTTATGGAATTTGTTTATGCTTGAATTATGGCCAAGGATGTTATCGATCTTGGAGTACATTCCATTTGATGATGAGTAGAATGTATATTCTGTGACTGTTGGATGGAATAATCTGTAGGTATCTATTAAGTCCATTTGATTGAGTGTGAAATTTAGGTTTTGCATCTCCTTGTTGATTTTTTGCCTCAATGATCTATCTAGGGCTATTAGTGGGGTATTCAAGTCCTCTGCTATAATAGTGTTAGAGTCAATATCTTTTTTAGTTTACTTAGTGCTTGCTTTATAAATGCTGATGCTCCTTGTTGGGTGCATATATGTTTAGGATGGATATTTATTGTTGATGGATTGAATCTTTTATCATTATGTAGTGTCTTTTGCATCTTTTTAAATTTTTGATAGCTTAACGTTTGCTTTATCTGATATTAAGATTGCAACTCCTGCCTTCTTTTGTGATCCATTTGCCTGGAAACTCATTTTCCATCCTTTAACTATAATTCTGTGTGCGTCCCTTGTACTGAGATGAGCCTCCTGGTTGCAGTAACTAATTGGTCATGGTTTATTATCCAGTTGGCCATTCTGTGTCTTTTCAGTGATGCATGTAGTCCATTCACATTCAGGTTGATTATTGAAATGTGATTGTTTATCACTGTCATGAGGTTTTTATAAAGTTTTTTCTTTGTTTGTCTTCTTTTGGCTTTGGGGTTGATGTGTGTGTGTGTTTTCAAGTTTGTTGCTGCACTGTGTTCTCTGTTGATTCTGTGCTCTGCTGTTCTCTTGAGAAGTGTGTGGTCATTCTTTTTTTACTTTCTTCTGTGCTTAAGATCTTTTTAAGTGTCTCCTGTAGAGCTCAACTGGACACTAAATAATCTCTTAGGGATTGGATGTCTGGGAAGGATTTTAACTCTCAATCACTGATGAAGCTGTACTTGGCTGGACAGGAAATTTTTGGTTGAAATTTTTTATCTTTGAGGTCTTTGAATATAGGGCTCCAGTTCCTTCTTGCTTGTAGTGTTTCTGCTGATAGTTCTGCTGCTATTCTGATTGGTTTTCCCCAGTGGATATCTGATCTTTCTCTCTTGCAGCCTTTAGGATTTTTTCTTTTGTGCCTACTTTGTGTAGGCAAATTACTATGTGTCTAGAGGTTGATCTTCCCATTGGTGTCTTGTGGGGGTTCTCTCTATCTCTTGTGCTTGGCTGGTCACATCTCTGGTGAGGTGGGGAAACTTTTCTTGGATTACCTCCTGGAATAATTGCTCCAAGTTGTTCTCCGTTTCCCTTTCTTCTCCTGGGACAATCAGGCATAGGCTAGGCCTCTTGATATAATTGCACATTGCTTGTAGGCTTTGTTCTTTCTTCTTGAGTCTTCTTTCTATATTTTTTACAGATTGGGTTAATTCCATGTTCGGGTCTTCACATACTGAGATTCTTTCTTTGTCTAGATTAATTCTACTTTCCATGCTTGTCATCTTGCTATTTATTTCCTGGATGAATTTTTTATTGCCAAAAACTGTTACAAGTTCTTTCAGTGTTTTATCTTGTCTTTCTCAAGTCTTGTTCACTCTTTCCATCCATTCCCTAATCCCTGTTGTATCCTGGGGCCAGTCGTTGGTGACTTCCATCGTTTGGGTACCAAGTTCTGATTTTTCAGGAGTTTTGTCTTTAGTACACTTGAAATTGCCTGCAGTCTTCCTTTGGTTTTTCCTCATTTGTGACAGATCTCTTGTTTTTCTCTTTAGTTCCATTATTCAGCAGCAGTGGGAGAGGTTTTCTCTTCTGATGTTTGCTCAGTCATCTATTCTTCCCTGATCCAGACTCTGGATTTGTTCTATTTTGAAATAGGACAGTGGATAGGAAGCTTTGCTGTCTCTTATAGTTTTTGAAATTTGAATAAAATAGGGGATGGGCTCTGGGGATTCAGAAACTACTTGCAAATTACAATGTTCACTTATTTGTGGTATGTGTTCCCTGAGAGCCACTCCTCACCACCACTCTATATGATGACATAAAGCAGAAACCAATGCAAAAAACGGATGAACACACACAAAGACATACATGCACTTTTCCCACAACAAACTGGAATAACAGCAAAGTGAACAAAAACAACAACAACAAACCTAGAACACTAAATACACACACACACACATTCCTAGCACAAAGTAAATAGAGAAAAAAAACAGAAAGACTGGGGGGAAAAAAAAGGAACTCAGATTGAACCCTCACACATATATTGACACACACCTTAAACTTTAAAAAATGAAAATAAAAATACCCAGAAGAACAAAAGAGCAAAAATAAACCAACAACAACAAAATTGAAAGCTGACCACTCAATCATTCACATACACATATAAGCAGAAAACAACAAATAAAAGAAGAAAGAAACAGAAAAAGAAAAGAAAAAAATTGGGGGGAATGCAGATCAAACCCTCACATACACATTTATGCACAAAGGAAAAACATATTTTTAAAATAGATGACCTAACAAACAATCAAAAAAACAAAAACAAACAAACCTACCACTTGTGGCAGGCTCTGTAATTGTTCCTCTAATCAGACTTCTTCTGCAGAGCCACCTCTTTCACTCTCTCCTCAGTGTCCCGAGCAGGGAATGAGGAGGGGCAATGGAGGTAGATGGGGCTGCAGTCCTCCCCTCCCACTCTTGTATGGTCAGGGAGATCACCTCCAGTGGGGAGGCATGGGTTTGTCTCTTCCCCATGTATGTACTCATGGGGAGTGCCCCAGTCAGGTGTATCCTGGAATGGAATTCTCTGATCACAACTGATGTCCAGGCTCCACCCCGGTTTGTCCTGCTCAGTTGTGGCCCAGGTATGTGGGTCGGATGTACAGAGGATTGCTGTGGAGGAGGGGGTTTGGGTCAACCCAGACTCACCACTGATCTCTTTGGAGTCCTTCCTCATCCTTTTCTGGCCATACCCTTTGTCCTGCGGCTGGATCAGGGTACAGGGTGGGGCACCTGGAACTCAGCACTTGTCAGGTCCTTCAGAAGTTTGTGCTTTCAGGATATTCCCTCTGGGTCATGATTAATCCCTGAGTAGTTGATCCACCAGTCACAGAGATTGGATCTGTTGCTCCATGGTGAGTAAGTCAGAGCACTATCCTGCCCCATCTTCAAGATAGTGGTGGGGTGCCTCTCTTGTCCTTTTCCATGGGACTTTGCTTCTGGACTCCCTCCACAACCCTTGCTGCCAGTGCCCTGCCAGGCACCAAAGTGGTGAAGCAAAGCCTGGAGCTGGTAGTCTCTCCTGCTGCAATGGTGAGGGACAGTCTAGGGCCATAGTCTCTCCCTGTGGCTCCTTCACAGGAAAACATTTTTTTAAAAATGGTGCTTGGCTTTTGCAACCTGGGAAGAGCCAGAGACCAAGCACAGAAGCTGCAGCACCAGCTGTTGCACCAGAAGCCTGGTCACTTGCTCACAACCCCCCATTAGACAGTCTCTCCCAACATTTTCTTCCCAGGAAGGGTTTTGTTGATGAAAGAAAGAAAGAAAGAAAGAAAGAAAGAAAGAAAGAAAGAAAGAAAGAAAGAAAGAAAGAAAGAAAATGGTGCTCTGCTTATGTGTCCCAGGAATCGCTAGGATCCAAGCCTAGCAGTTGTGACACCAGCCCATTTGTGTCTTCTAAAATTAATGTCGAAATTTAATTGCCAACGTAAAATAATTGGGAGATGGAGTTTCTAAGATATAATTTAGCTATGAGAGTTTCACCTTCATGAATGGATTTAATTCCTTAACTTTTTTTCCCATTTGCCCTGAGAATACTCACTGCCAGCGCTTACCACTACAGCATTTACTACAAGGATCATGGTTTTTTATTCAGTTGCTATTCTGTGTCTTTTCAGTGGTGCATTTAGTCTATTCACATTCAGGCTAATAATTGAAATGTGATTGTTTATTCCTTGTCATGAGATTCTTAAAAGTTTTTGTTTGTTTGTTTGTTTGTTTTCTTTTAACTTTTGGGTTAATGAATATGTGTGTTTTCAAGTTTGCAATCATGATGCATCATCTGTTGATTCTGTGTTCTCCTGTTCTCTTGGGTAGTGCATGGTCATTCTTTTTTTTCATTCTTCTGTGCTTAATACCTTTTAAAGCATCTCCTGTAGAGGGTGTCTAGAAGCTGCATAATCTCTTAGGGATTGAATATCTGGGAAGGATTTTAATTTTCCATCACTGATGAAGCTGAGCTTGGCTGGGTAGAAAATTCTTGGCTGAAATTGTTTACATTTGAGGACTTTGAATACTGAACTTCAGTCCCTTTTAGCTTGTAGTGTTTCTGCCAATAGATCTGCTGATATTCTGATTGGTTTTCCCTGGTAGGTAGTCTGACCTTTCTCTCTTGCTGCCTGTAGGACCTTTTCTTTTGTACTTACTTTGTGTAGGTGAATTACTATGTGTCTAGGGGTTGGTCTTCTCATTGATGTCTTGCAGGGGGTCTCTGTATCTCTTGTGTTGGGATGGTCACATCTCTGGTGACATGGGAAAAGTTTTCTTGGATAACCTTCTGGAATACTTGCTCCAAGGTGTTCTCTGTTTCCCTTTGTTTTTTTTTTTTTTTTTTTGAGTTGGTGTCTCACTCTGCCACCCAGACTGGAGTGCAGTGGCCACTTCCGGCCACCGCAGCCTTGACCTGCTGGGCTCCGGCAATCCTTCTGCCTCAGCCTTCAAAGTAACTGAAACTATAGGTGCATGCTACCACGCCCAGCTAATTTTTTGATTTATTGTAGAGATGTGGTCTCACTGCCCAGGCGGGTTTCAAACCCGTGGGCTCAGGCAATCCATTCAACCTCAGTTTCTCAAAGGCACGGGATTATAGGCTGAGCCACCGAGCCCAGCTTCTGTTTCTCTTTATTCTTCTGGGATACCAATCAGGCATAAGTTCAGCCTCTTGACATAATTGAACATCTCTTGGGGACTTTATTCTTTCTTTCTGAGTTTTCTTTCTATTTTTTTTACAGATTGAATTAATTCCATGTTGTGGTCTTCAAGTTTTGAGATTCTTTCTTCTACTTGATTAATTCAGCATTCTATGCTTGTCATCTTGTTATTTATTTCCTGGATGAAATTTTGTATGGCCAAAATTTCTGTTACAAGATCTTTCAGTGCCACATCTTGTCTTTCTTGAACCTTAGTCACTCTTTCCACCCATTCTCTAATCCCTGTTGTATTATGGGGTCAGTCATTGGTGACTTCCATTGTTTGGGCACTGAGATCTGATTTTTTCAGGTGTTTTTCTCTTTGTTACCATGGGAATTACCTGTGTTCTTTGGTTAAGTTTTCTTCATTTGTGACAGATCTCTTTCTTTTCTCATTAGTTCTGTTATTCAGTGCCAGTGGGAGAGGCTTTCACTTCTGATGTTTGCTCAACCCTCTATTCTTCCCTGATCAAGGCTCTGAATTTGTTCTATTTTGAAATAAGGCTGTGGGTGGGAAGCTTTGCTGTCTCTTATAGTTACAAGAGTTGAATAAGATGGAGGATGGGGAGCTAGGATTCAGAAACTACTTGCAAATCATCATGTGCACTCATTGTAGTATGGGTTCCCTGAGACCCACTCCCTACCACCACTCTATTTGATGATGCAATGGGTACATATGTGTACCCTCTGAGTCCACAGAAGCTACTTCGAAAAGCACTCCACTACAAAGTGTCCCTTAAATATTCCTGGGATTCCCAGGGAACAAACAGTATGTTGAATCAAGTTTTCCACATTTCTACTCAGCTCACCTTCAACCATCTTTCCTCGATGCCAAGCTATTTCCTTTGCTGCTTATAATGGTCAATTTTCTGGGCACGAAAACTTGGCTGACAAAACTTTTTGGTGTTTCCAAACCAGCCTTGTGTTTGCCACTCTTTTATTTCCCAGAGTTCATCCTGGCTGCCTTTAGCTGTCTCATGCACCTCTGAGATCACAAGCCATTGGGTATGATGATTCATGACTGTAATTCTAGCTACTCTGGAGGCTGAGGTTGGAGGATCTCTTGATGCTGTATGCTACAGAAATTGGCCCCTTCCCTAAGCAACACTGTGGTTGCTTCCTTGGGGAGATTATGCGGCTTTGTTTTGCTGAAAGTTCATTCTTGCTGTACCATAGTCAAGGAGGACTTGCCTGCACCACAGAACTATTCCAAGTCCTTCTTGTCTCAAGTTCTACTTCAATACTCATTTCAACCTGCCTACATTATGGGGCCGAGGAATCCTCTCTTCTAGTGTATCTAATAATTTGCTGCCCCAGAAAAGATAATTTCCTGGAATGACTGACATTCAGAATAACCAATACTTATACCAGTAAGGAGATATTGACCCATGGTTTTATGAGATAGGCTCAAAATAATCTAGATTTGATACATTTCTGAGATTTGGATGAGTCTGTTTGACTGTGGCTGCATCAATGATGTACTTTACAAGTTAAATCGACACAGACTTGGAGAGAAAACACCAGAAGCACCAGCTCTGGAGATGACAAAAATTTTACTTTGATTTTATAGTATTCAAAAAAAATTACACCACTTCCTTCTCCTTTCATTTTAGTCTGAGCAAGGATAACAAAATTTAGTAAACCCGAAAACATATTTACACAACACTATATTGTTAGGTTGAAGCTGAAATAAGATTGGTTTATTCTGGGTCTGAGCCTGTTTCATAAAAATCTCATTAATTCTTTGCTTTAGAATTATAAGGAACCTTGTTCAATGACCCCAGACACATTTGTATGATAATTGCTTAGTGCTAACAATATGTCTGTACTTATATTTATTCATTTATGGAGTAATAGTTTGTATTTTTTCTGAACTAGTTCACCAATACTAAAAGATAATGGTGGTGAATTTATATTTCACTGGATTTAAGTTGCCAGATTATTGATCCCTCAGGAAATACTGTAATTGTTATAATTATTATTTTTCAAATAATCAAATGCAGACATCTCAAGAATATTTAGTTGGGATTATAGAATTGAGAGTGGTTATTCGGAGAAAATTTTTCTGTAAAGTAATTTGCAAACCCATTATGCCACTTGCTTCAGGAGAACATGAGTAAATTGATTTGCAAGTAAAATATTTTGTAGAATTAATATTAGTGCCATTTTTTTTGTGACTTGTAAAATCCCAGTTTTGTTTTAGGGACCACTTGTGAATGCTAAAATTATAACTTCTATAAATTAATGGTGAAGCAGAATTGTGGTAATTGGTTAAAAAATGTAGACTTGTTAATTGATTATATCCTATAATTTAACTTTAAATTTCTCAAAAAAGCATGTAGAATTTAGAGAAACAGCATTCTTGCACAAAGTAAATATTAGAATATATCTTCACTTTATGTATTTTATATATGGTTGTTCATGTTGTGTTCATGTTTTTATCTTTTCAACCTTTTAATATAGATATTTGGGTATAAGTGTCTTACATTTGCAAAACTGGAATTTTAATTGTTATTTTAAGAAGAAATCTTTCAAGTGGAAACCCATAAGAAAATAAGTTTATTCCATGCCATTTTGACTATTTTCTTAAATCCAAGAACATCATAATCAATTTGTTACAATTTACAACATAGCAAGAGTCCATGCCCCCAATCTCATAAAACAAAACAAATAAAACAAAATAAAACAAAGCAAAAACAAAGCCAGAGGTGTAGTCTACATAAATATTTCCACTTGTATTTAATTTGGGAATGTGAGCTGAGATCAGTGTGCTATCTGGAAATTCTAAGGAAAAGAAAAAACCTTTCAAATGGAAACCCATTAGAAAATAAGCTCGCCGGGCTCGGTGGCTCAGCCTGTAATCCCACGCCTTTGGGAGGCTGAGGTGAGTGGATTGCCTGAGCTTGTGGGTTCGAGAACCGCCTGGGCAGCGAGACCTCATCTCTACAATAAATCAAAAAATCAGCTGGGCGTGGTAGCGC